>NC_025696.1:19806666-19823085 GCF_000633955.1 Camelina sativa
AAAAAAAAAAAAAAAAAAAAAAAAAAAACAGAGAATCACATTGTCCGAGGAGTATGTATGAAGAGGTCACGACACAAGAAAATCTCATACCTTAGTCATCAACATCTGTAAAATTCCGGACATAAGTAACTTCATAACCCAAGTGCCTCAAGTATCTGCATCAGAAACAGTACAATGTCGGATTCTAATTCTATATAGAAAGTTACGAAATATGAGGAAGAAAGACCAGACCTACCTGTAGAGGACGTCAAAGCAGACGCCAGCACGAGCGTGGCCCATATGACTGAAATCGTAGGCTGTAATCCCGCAGACATACATTCGGATCTTGCCCGGGTTGATGGGCTTCAGAACTTCCTTCTGTTGAGTCATCGTGTTGTACAACATCAACTCCGGCTTCTCGACCTCCATCTCCGACGACATACTAGAATTTTGTCAATAAGACAATAACCTACACGAGTCAAATAATCTTTTAAATACTTAAAATTTTCCATTTTCTTTTCTTTTTTCCTTTCTCTTTTTCTTTTTTCATATGTACAATTTCCATTAAAACTACACATATCATAATAATGATTTGAATAAATAACTAGTCTTATTATATAAAGTTTGATGCCAAAATTACTAATTAACAATATCTTGATACGTGTCAATTATACCATTCAGATGTTGACACATGTCAGTTCTAAAATTATTAATTTTTTAGAAAATAAAAATGTAAAAATTCAAAACCTACCATAAAAAGAAAAGATAATTATAAGGAAATTATATATATAAAAATTGGAAATTATAATATTGTTTACTTATTTGAATTTAATTTTACAAAAAAAATAATTACTTTTTATATAAGATAAAAAAATATGATTGTGAAAATTATACAACTAACTACTATTTCTAGAAAAATGTAAATACTCACATTTACATAAAGAAAGGGATTGTTGAAGTAAAAGATTTAAAATAAAAATAGATCGTTTCATATTTTTTTCACCAATCAAATAATTTATTTAAAACGACGGCTATTGTAACATATAAGATAGGAGTATGTAAGATTAACGTATGCGTTTTTGTAACTATAAAAATGTTAAAGTGAAGAGACATATAATATGTTATTTAATATGTTCATAATAACAATTTGTTGGTAGTAGTAAAGAATAATAAGTATATTTTAACAGTAAAATATATATGTGTGTACAAATACACTTCAAGTGGTAATGTAGATAGTAGTTTTGTACATGAATATATATTAGTGTATTATAGCAAAAAAAAAACAACTATTTTCTATAACTAAAAGTTTATCTCTTTACTTTTATACATTGTTTTTACTTACGAAAAGAATTAAATAAATAAATATTCTTTGTTAGATTTAATTTAATTTTAATAAATTTGAACTCATCTACAACTATTTTCTTAACTAAAAGTGTATTTGTTTACTTTTTTTTTCTTCATGCAAACAATACATTAATAGAAAATTCTTTGGTTAGTTGCCCAAGTCGGAGGGAAGAGGTTTACAAAAGAAACTTCAGAGATAAGAGAACGCGAAGCACGGACAAGACAATGCACCTTCGTATTTGACGCACGCGGGATCCAAGAGATGGAGAATAGTTGGAAGGACTCCAGCGAGTTGAACTCATCGAGCACGTTGGAGAAGGAAGGCCAATCTTTAAGGATCTGAATCATAGTGAGTAATCAACACAATCAGTCTCGAAATGTTGACAAGTGATCCCTATAGCACGTATCCGCTCCATGACCCAACACTTCTAACTTCTAACTTCGATGCAGGAGGAGGGGCTCCGTCTTAGAGACTTGGCCCCCAACACAAGGTTTGCTCCTCACCAACGCAACACCACCAGTCCAATCCTGAATGCACATTGGTTGCTTTCCAAGAACCATCAATCTGACAACGAGGTGAAGCTTGACATCCGAAGACGGAGATGGAGCTGACATGACCGCCATAAAAGGGAGTGCCTCTTCCCAGGCTAACTTATCGCCCAAAGCCTAAGAAATTATATCATTCACCTCAATCTCTAAACCTTGAAAAACTATTTATTTATGGCCTTCCAGATTGCCCATAAAATCCAGGGTAATTGAAAAAGTTGATCAGGATCACCCTTTTGAGATACTTCCCTCCATAAAACAAAATTCAAGTTCCAGTACACCGACTCATATGGAAAACCCTCTGACAAGACAGGAGTTGGAGAGAAATCCCAAACTTCACAAGAGCGAGGGCATTCAAAGAAAACATGATTAATAGTCTCAACCACATAATCACACATTTACACCAAATATCGCATTATACATTTTGGTGTATCTATTGACTTTTATAGATAGTTTTTACTTATTAAAAATATGTATTTTAAATTCTTTGTTAAATTTAATTTTAATTTAAAAACTCTAAACCCGCACATTGGGCGGGTCCTAATCTAGTGTTATATAATCGGTTTCTTAAAAACCATTTAATTATTAGTTTATTATTATTAAACACCATATCTCCATAAGTTTCATAAAGTATATATCTATTCCTTATAGAGTACTAGATGATGACCCGCCCGATGTGCGGGTTTGAATTTTTATAAATTAAACTAAATTTAACAAAAATATATTAAAAAATTTTGTATGTTATTTATAAATTTTTATTTTTGTTATAATACACTGATTTATATCCATTTACAAATCTTTTATGTATGTTACTATTAAAAGTGTATATTTTTTACACCTAAATATAATCTATGTTACAAATATATTCTTTATCACCACCTAGAAAATGTCTATACAAACACATTAAGCCAACTATTATACTTTCACTTCTGCATAGTTTTTTAATTACTAAAATTGTTGGCTCAAAAAATATTTTGAATAAAAAGTATATTACATAATATACTAATCAGTGATGTAGCATCGCAATAATGTATGACCACCATGGAGAAACCTCGGCTCCGCCCTCTCATCCCTTATAGAGAGAACCTTGCGTCCAACCTCCTCCACCATAGAGAAAACTTTGGCTCTCCCTTCCACTCTTAGGGAGATAACCTTGCGTCCAACCTCCTCCACATTCCTCCCTTGGAGAGATAACCTTGTGTCCAACATTCTCCACCATAGAGAGAACCTCGGCTCTGCCCTCCTTCTGTGTGGAGAAAAAATGTTCAAGTCTTTTTGTTATCTCAAAATGGCTTGCTCCGACAACCAATGAAAGTAAAAACCTTTTTTCTAACGTCACAAAATCTTTTGACAGTAACTAATGTGAAATATCCCAATGTATTCGTGAAAGTGTCTTTGACACACCATTATGTAGTCACTGTCTCTGTAACACCTCAACGGCCATCTAGCTTAGTGAGCCTATGTCCACTCTCAGTCTATGGACCCACCCATATTCGATGGCCGGTTTGTTACGTTTGAGAGGCTTTAAAAACTTGTTTACCCATCCAACAAATGATCTTTTCCTGTGTTTTATCCTCACTCACACAGACAATCACTTCCAGGAAGGTCACCCATCATGAAGTTCTCTCAGGATCCTTGACCAAAAAAATATGTGCATTTTGGTGACATATGTGGCCAAATAAATTCTTTTAAACATTTTCGGAAACCAAGGTGTCAGAGTCTTTGAGCTCCTATGGATCTATCAACAACGATTTATGTTTTTCCAATCTATCTATCTATGTTTGTTGTAAGCTTGTGTTTGATTAGCCTATTTTATCCATCCATTTGGTTGATGAGCTCCTACTTGTTATCTCCCTGTTTTTCCAATCTATCTATCTATGTTTGTTGTAAGCTTGTGTTTGATTAACCTATTTTATCCATCCAGTAGGTTGATGAGCTTCTACTTGTTATCTCCCTTTGGGATCGAATGAATAATGGTAACAATTATGTTTGCAAAAAAAAAAAATGGTTTATGACCAACTAATCAAAGTTGAGAAATTAGAAGAAAATTAATTTGACATAATTTAAGAAACAATATAAAATTTTAAGCATGGAAATATATGAATCCCAAACAATTCAAAGATATAAATATAAATAAAATAAAACAAACTAAAAATAGTACAATAAATTTTAAAATATAGTATTAGGAAAAGAAGATACATATATTAATCTTTTTTTGGGTCAACATATTAATCTTACCTATTACCAACTGAAAAAGGAGAAAGTAGGAGAAAATTTTGGTTTAAAAAAATAAGAAAAATTTATCCATTGAAAAAATTTCCTAACTGAACAAAGTTGAAAGCAGTGTTTTTGAATAAATTATTTACATATGAGACGATTTATGTTTATATATAAGTGAGTATTTACAAAATTTAGAATTAATAATTAATTGTATATTTTCCTTAATCCCTTTTTCTATATTTTTTGTAGAATTAATAATGTAAAATTAAAAATAAGTACATAATATTTTGAATTTTATGAAATATATATATATATGTATATTATATTATCTCCTTATAATTATGTAAAAAACTTTGTATCTTTTTTCATAAATTCTGTAATACTTGATAATTATCTTTTCACATTATTAATATTTTTTAAACCAAAATATTTTATTTTTATTGTAATCAAATTCCTCCTATTAAATATTAACTTTTACACATATCAAAATCTGAGATTGATAACTTGACACATGTCAAAATATTGTTAATGACTAACTTTCAAAATCCAACTTTATATAATAAGATTTTTTGTAAAAACTACTTTTATATATGTTATAATTAATCAAATACATAAACGAAAAATACATAATAACTTATTGTATTTTACATTAATAGTATTATAATTGCAATTAACTTTGCACTATGAGATTTTCTTATAAATTATTTAGTATATGAACTACAAAATATTAAACATACTATAACACATTCTTAATATTAAAAAAAAATGTATACTCATAAAAATATACACTAACATATACCATATAGGCATATAGTACCTCTGTTTAATTCTAGAAAACAAAACTAAGTGTTTTAAAATTATATAGTCTATCTAATAACAAATTTAATGTAATTAGGTTCTAAACTGTATAAAACGTAAGAAGAAGAAAAATCAGTCTAAACAAAATTATAAATTAATTAGACAAAATTTAATTAATTAGGAATTTGAAAACTAAATAAATTAAAATTATTATTTAAAATACAACAATTTATAATTTAGACCGCAGATTATATATATACTAACTTAAATGATAATTTAAGATCAATTTAAATAATTAAAAATGCTCACTAACAAATACATATCTGCTATGCCCGGGGGTTCCCTAGTCTAACATTACATCATTGAAAAAATTAACACATTATTGAAACTTTTATTCACAAATCATTGAACGAATAATATGTATTTTCAACAAATAGTATAAAACCAATGAGTCAATAACACATGTTTTTTTGTTTGGATTTTTTTGGAACCCATTCAACAAATAAACCATCCCTTAATTAACCTTTTTGATATGGTTTAGTTTCAGATTCGAGGTTAGTTGTAATAACTAAGAATATTTTGTTTGTTTTGATCTTATTGGCCAACCATAAATTTCGAACCTAAAATATCGTTTGACCAAAGTTCTATTTTGCTCATGTATGGTTGCATCTAAATTTAGTTAATACTGTAAAAATATTATTATTTACTGATTAAATAGAAAACATATTCCACAAGAAAAACTACAAGTTTGATACCCTTATTACTCCAACAAGTATACTGATCCGAAAAATGAATCGTCTAATATTTTTCGTGTTTGTTGCTGCCATTTATTTTGGGGTAAATGAAGCTTGCCAGTTAAACGATTTAGTTATTATAAACAAGCTTGGTAATGGTAGAGTTCTCCAATATCAGTGCAGCTTGGGGAGCATAAAGACAGGAGTCCAACACCTAAACAACAATGATAGAAAAGTCATTAAATTCAAGGATGAGGGACCCACTAAATCACCTTGGACTTGTTTCGAGCACGGGCTTAAAAGTAGGGTTTATAGTAACGCTGAACCATTCCGTCCAGACACAATTTATCGTGCATGTGGTAAACTACGTGAATATACCGCAAAACTGGATCAACTATATATTAGAGTGGATGGAATGAATACTCCAGTACGCTTGTACCCTTGGAAAAAGGTATGAAATAATGTGCTTTACCTTGACCTAAGCCATACTAAATCCATTTATCAAGTTGTTTTTTTTTATCGAGATATCATTTGACATCTTTATGTATGTATCAATGTTTTAAATAATAACATTGATGCTTTTTATTTTTTCAGATGACTCTATATCTATTTATTTGCTTTACTTGCAATAAAATATATGATAAGACACTATTGTAACAATGGTCTTTTTAATATTTACACTGAAAACTAACATTGTTATTAGTATTATCTTTCACATAGGGTAATCGAATGATAAAACTTATTGTTTACATAGCTTAATCGAATTGTAAAATCTTATATGTACAAGGTTTCATATATTGTAACTATTTAAACTTTATAAAACTTTAAAACATTATTAATACTTAAGGCTTACAAAAAAAATAAAATAGAAATAATATATAAACTTTACAATTATAAATATAATTAATTTTTAAGAATTATAATTTCTTTAAACAGAATATAATATTTAGGATTTATTAAAATTTAAAATGATAATATTATTATCTGTAATAATAATCTTAAATAATTATAGTTTGTTAGGTACTTTGGATCTGTAACTTAAAATCATATACTCCCTCTCTTTCACAAATAGTGTTATTTTAGAGATTTTTTTTTTGTTTCACCAAGTCTGTCATTCTACATTTTCAATGTATTTTTTACACTAAATTTCTTAATTTACGCCTCAATTCAAAGCTCATTTCATTGAAATGAAACTATTAACCACTTACTAAATAAGGGCAAACATGTATAATTGAAGGTTCTTTTAATTTGTGTGAAATGTGTTAAAATAACAAATTTTTTTTAGAAGCGAAGCCTCCTTGCTATTTATTCATAAAAATGAAAAAAAAAAATTACATTCCGACATGTCTCCGAAACGCAGTTCCGCGAATTTCATCTATAATAATTGACTCCACACTCAGAGACGTCTCTAAACATCAAAATCCTAAAAATAAGAAAAAGCATAGTTGACTAATCCATCAACAAGACGATTAGCTTCTCTATAGACGTGTGATATATGGACTATCTAGTCCCTCGAAATGAAGTAATGACACAAGCATAAAAGGAACAAGAAGGGGTGCCAATCAGCAATCCAAGTGGTTAAAAATCCAACAACTAACTCTGAATCGACTTCCAACTCATGTCGTGTAACTCTCTGTTCCCAAGCGATGTAAAGGCTGTAGTACACACAACGTATCTCTGCTAAAGGCGCAGAACAAACACCAATATTTATGGCAAAAACCCCACACCATTGCCCCATCATATCTCGCAGCACCTCCCAGCTGTGGCCAACCCCGGATTCCCGTGGGAAGCCCCATCAGTATTTAGTTTCAGCCACCTGTCCCTTGGTGTTCTCCATTGGATCATTCGTTCCACCTGCTAACCCAAACGCTTACCTTCCTGGGTAGCCTTATGTGCAATGCTTACCTCCTTAGCCAGGTCTGTTATAGAAGGATCTAGAAGATATTTATGATCAAAGAAGATATTATAAATATATTATAGATATTTGTATATATTTTATATGATTCTATAGTTAGATAATAATGTTAATTCATTCCCTATATAAATGTGTATCTCTATGTACATTCATTCTCATGAGAGTCAATATACAATTCTTCCATTCATAAACTCTCATCAATCTCTAACATGGTATCAGAGCAGGTATGCACCCAAATTTCTAAGNTTTTTTTTTTTTTTTTTTGTTAAGCCAAGTGCTTCCACATTCAAGTTCAATATGAACCTCTGAATATAAGCTATCAAGCTCCTCTTTGTTCAGATATATCATCATAGATCTGTGACTCTAAGCCCAAATGCTTATCATTCAAGCTTCTTATGAGCCTCTGAATCAAGCCATAGTGCTTATTTAAATTATTAAAAAAAACCCATCTTATTTTTCAGTTTCAAGCCATGGATGCTTCTTCAAAATTTTATTTATTATTTTTCAGTACAGTAAAAAAAAAACTGTTTTTATCGTTTTTCTCAAGCTATAGTGCTTCTTTCTATTTCATTTTCTTACAAAAAAATAAAAATTCTCGTTCCTTTTATTTTATATTTTCTTTCACTTAATAAAAAAAGTCAGATCTCCTCCTCTAACCATTGTTGATGCCGGCCACCTCTACATCACACAACTCATCACCGGATCGGTCAACACTTCAACTTATCAATCTCAAGCTGTTATTTCCGCTTCGCTTCATCACCCCTTGAGCTTGAGGGTGCGTATAGAAGGATCTAGAAGATCCTTATGATCAAAGAAGATATTATAAATATATTATAGATATTTATGTATATTAAATATGATTCTATAGTTAGATAATTATGTTAATTCATTCCCTATATAAATATGTATCTCTATGTACATTCATTCTCATGAGAGTCAATATACAATTCTTCCACTCCTAAACTCTCATCAATCTCTAACATATGTAACGAATTTCACTTTATCACGACATTTGCTAACCTCGCCGAAAACATGCCCACATCTCCACTTTCAAGCCACCAAACGAAAGTGCCAAACATTGTTGCCCAAGAAAACTTTGTACCGCCATCCATGAGACTCAAGTTACCATATAACCATTAAAATTAAGTGCTCGCAAAGAAGGTTTGTGTAACGACCCGGAACCTCGGTAGGGGAGAGTCGAGAAATCCGAGTCGAGATATCGAGGATTCTCTCGAGGATTCTATCGAGGATTGTATCGAGGATTCTCTTGAGGATTCTATCGAAGATTCTATCGAGGATTCTATCGAGGATTGTATCGAGGATTGTATCGAGGATTCTATCGAGGATTGTATCGAGGATTCTATCGAGGATTCTATCGAGGATTGTGTCGAGGATTCTATCGAGGATTCTATCGAGGATTCTCTCGAGGATTCTATCGAGGATTGTATCGAGGACTCTATCGAGGAATGTATCGGGGATTGTATCGAGAGTTGCCGGTACTTAGTCCGAGAGACAGTCCGAGTAAAATGGGAATGGAAGTCCTAGTGATAGTGATAGTGATAGTGATAGTGATAGTGATAGTGATAGTATAGTGATAGTGAAGTGATAGTGACAGTGAAGTGCACTATCCGGAAATGGTTGCATCGGCGATCGATGGACCGGGCCGATGGACGAGGTGGCATGGTTTGGCCGGTGGGCCGATAATGGACTAGAAAGGACTCGAAATCTCGCGGAGATTTAAGCCGACCTACGGGAAAGGAAACCCGAGGGAAATGGAAACTCGCGGTAATGGAAAGGTGATCGGATAAGGACAGATGCGAGAATTATGGGAAGTTATGGGCGGTGAGACTTATCGTTCCAAGGAAACTTAGGGCGATTCGTGGATCCTATATAAGGGATAAAACCCTTAGGAATTTCTCTAGTTTCGCATAAGAATCCGAGAGCCGCCGCAAGAGAGAAAGAGGAGAGTTTCTGTCGAGCTTAAACCGAGAGAGATCCTAAGTCTAGAGTCGAGAAGAACGGTAAGTGTTCTTCCACCTTGATCCGTCGATGGTTATGGTTATGGTTATGGGATATATCTCGGATACTAATGGTATCGATCTGTCCGTGTAGAAGCAGGGATCAGATCCGAGCATAGAAACCGAGAGATCAACACCTTAGGTCGATACCGAAGGTGAGTGCGTGACTGTGGCCGAGTTCCATGGTTGATTCTCTTGACCCGTGGTTTATTTAGTCTTGTTAATTGCTTGTCTTATGGTTATGGTTTCTATTGCAATATGAATGATGGTTGGTCTAAGAGATTTAGGCGACTATCCATGGTATTTGATTGACTTGCGTGACTTGATTGGAATATTCCCTGTGTTAGATTGAGATCGTTGAACTGAGCCTAGTGAGACGGGATGACCGCTCCACTAAGTAAACTTTGTTTGCTTACGCCTCCTTTTATGGACGCAGGAAAAGATAGGTCCGATGATCGGGACTATAGTGGCTGACCAGCTCGTGTGACGGAGGCAAGGGAGGAAGGAGGATGGTGGCTTTGGGTAGAAATATTCATGGCGTTATTTTTATTTAGTTTCGTTATTTCCATGCATGGGACAAGTTGTTATTTCGTTGAATTGAACCTCATAATATTTTTAATAAATTCGCAAGTTTAAGTTAAGTTCACCTGTTATTCATAATTGTTGTTATACTTGTTAATATGCGCATAGAATTCGTCGGCCTTAGAAAAATTTTTATCGGTGTGTTTAAGTCCGAGTATGGTTTATAGGGTCGGGGTCTTACATTTGGTATCAGAGCATGGTTATAGTTCTAGGACATGTTCATATAGCGGGTGCATGGGTTATTGTTACTAAAGCCATCCTTCCTTGCCAAGAACGTCTCACGGTAAGACTGGTCATGTATAGATTATAGGGTGTGGTAGGCTAAGTTGGTTTGGACGCTAACTTAGAATCGGTTATGGTATTTCAGATGGCACCTAACACTCGCAACTCGGCTAATACCTCGGCTAGACCAGGAGTCGGAGGGAACACTGAGGAAGCACCGAACACTGCTGCGGTGAATGTTGAGCAAGTGGGTGCGAGGACCGGGACGGAAACCGGAGGGCATGGAACCCAGGGAGCCGGTACGAGAGCGATACCAGTAGGGGGTACGGATGCTAATGCGACTTCGAACGTGGGGATGGGGCAAGTATTGGAGACCTTGGTCCAAATACTGAACCAAATGACACCACCTCAGGCCGCAAACCCGCCTGTACCCAATGTGGTGCCAGTGGTGGCAGCTCCTTCGTACTTGACTATCATGGATCACATGCTCAAGTTGGGTACGCAGTATTTTAGTGGAGGAGCGAATCTGACCGAGGCTGATGAGTGGAGAAGTCGCCTCGAGAGGAACTTCGACTCAGTGCGTTCTCCGATGGAGTATCGGAAGGACATCGCTACCCACTACCTGTCCGGAGAAGCCCATGCGTGTAGGACAGGCATGGCAAACCGTATGGTCAACCCGAACTGTTCATGGGAAACTTTTCGCGGGTTGTTTCTTGCGAAATATTTTCCGCAAGAAGCTATCGACCGTCTTGAGTCGGAATTTCTAGACTTGAAGCAAGGGGACCGGTCCATGCGAGAGTATGAGACCGAGTTCAACCGACTCAAGAGGTACGGTGGAAATGTGATGGTAGAGGAGCAAGTTCAGATTCGTCGGTTCTTGTGGGGCATGAGAGTGGATGTCCGGAACCGGTGTATGATTCGGAACTTCGGGAGTCTTGCTGAGTTGGTGGAGAAGGCGGCTATGTTGGAAGACGGACTGGCTAAGGAAGCTCGGCAGAATCCTAGTGGAATCACGGTGCAGCAGGCGCCGATGGTGAAAACCGAACCGGGAACCGGGAGTAAGCAGACTGGGAGTCGGAAACCTACGGGTAAGGGCAGTGTGCGCTTGTGTCCGACTTGCCGTAAGAGACACTCGGGTCAGTGCCGGCAGTTGATGGGCACCTGTTTCAATTGCGGTGAGAAGGGCCACATGGCAAGCAGCTGTCCGAAGAGGGGGAGTGACACACGAGTGTGCTACCAATGTGGACAGCCGGGTCACATTCGGCCAGATTGCCCACAGTTGGGAACGCAAGGGCAGAAACGGGCCAGCGAGGTGCTGTCGTTGCCACCACCACCGAAACGGCTNAAGGTATGGCCATTACGAATTTGTGGTCATGCCGTTCGGGTTAACCAACTCCCCAGCAGCTTTCATGAAACTCATGAATAATGTTTTCCANGCACTTCACAGCAGATCACTGGTAAGTTGGATACTCACCTTAGTGAATTCCTTGCGTGAATATTGTGTGTGTGTGTGTGTTTGTTTGTTTGTGGAANTAGTGCTAGAAAAGTTGAAGGAGCAGAAGCTTTTCGCCAAGCTAAGTAAGTGTAGCTTTTGGAAGCGTGAGATTGGGTTCTTAGGGCACGTAGTATCGGACAAAGGAGTATCCGTGGATCAGGAGAAGATTTGATCCATAGCAGAGTGGCCTAGACCGCGGAATGCCTCTGAGATTAGAAGCTTCCTAGCCGGATACTATCGGCGGTTTGTGAAAGGAATCGNTCATTTTGGATTAGTGCAAGCAGCGGGCGGTCAAGTGATGTTTACGTACAGGGTGGTACGTGGCATCTCGGTCATGGTAAGCGGTATGGATTTGCCGGCAGACTTAGTCATATGCCGAGTAAAGGCACATAATGTGATATTGGGTATGGATTGGCTAAGCAAACACCGAGCTCACTTGGACTGCTACCGCGGGCATGTACTGTTTGAAACTGTGAAAGGCATGATAGAATATCAGGGCATCAGGCCATTTTCGGGAAACCTTTTGGTCTTGGCGACGCAGGCCGAGCAGTTAATCAGTAATGGGTGCGAAGCTTACCTGGCTTCGATTATGATAGAGGAGGTAGGCACGGGTACAAGACTTTCAGAGATACCAGTGGTACGAGAGTACGAGAGTGTGTTCGGACCCTTGTCCGGGTTACCACCATCACGGTCAGATCCGTTCACTATCGAGTTGGAACCTGGTACGGTTCCAATATCGAATGCTCCGTATCACATGGCACCGGCAGAGATGGCCGAGTTAAAGAAATAGTTGGGAGAGCTATGGAAAAGGGATTCGTTAGACCAAGTAGTTCACCATGGGGTGCACCGGTACTCTTTGTAAAGAAGAAGGACGGTACCTTTCGGCTTTGCATCGACTACCGAGGATTGAACAAGGTCACGGTGAAGAATCGGTATCCTTTACCAAGGATCGACGAGTTGTTAGATCAACTTCGAGGAGCCACCTATTTCTCGAAGATTGATTTGGCTTCGGGATATCACCAAATCCCTATAGAGGAGACCGACATTCGGAAGACAGCCTTTAGGACAAGGTATGGCCATTACGAATTTGTGGTCATGCCGTTCGGGTTAACCAACTCCCCAGCAGCTTTCATGAAACTCATGAATAATGTTTTCCGAGAGCATCTAGATGAGTTTGTGATCGTGTTCATAGACGACATTTTGGTTTACTCGAAGAGTAAGGAGGAGCATGCCGCACATTTGAGGATAGTGCTAGAAAAGTTGAAGGAGCAGAAGCTTTTCGCCAAGCTAAGTAAGTGTAGCTTTTGGAAGCGTGAGATTGGGTTCTTAGGGCACGTAGTATCGGACAAAGGAGTATCCGTGGATCAGGAGAAGATTTGATCCATAGCAGAGTGGCCTAGACCGCGGAATGCCTCTGAGATTAGAAGCTTCCTAGCCGGATACTATCGGCGGTTTGTGAAAGGAATCGCAAGCATGGCGCAGCCGCTGACCAAGCTAACGGGAAAGGACGCACCGTATGTGTGGTCGGCTGAGTGCGAGAAGAGTTTCTCGAGACTTAAGGATATGCTGACTAGTGCTCCGGTGTTGGCACTACCGGATCCGGACGAGTCGTACGTAGTGTACACGGACGCGTCGGGTCGAGGTTTGGGATGTGTACTTATGCAGAATGGGAAGGTGATAGCTTATGCGTCTAAACAATTGAGGAAGCATGAAGCGAATTACCCAACTCATGATCTGGAAATGGCGGCCGTAGTATTTGCACTAAAGATTTGGAGGTCTTACTTGTACGGTGGTAAGGTGCAAATATACACGGACCACAAGAGCTTACAATACATCTTTACTCAATCAGAATTGAACCTACGACAGCGGAGATGGATGGAGTTAGTCGCGGACTACCACCTGGAGATCAGTTACCATCCGGGTAAAGCCAATTTAGTAGCAGACGCCTTGAGTAGAAGAGGGTTGGCTATCAGTGCTGAGAAAGAAGTTGAGGACTTAGTTGGTATGATCAGAACCTTGCGGCTGAATGCTTTGACAGAGCAATTGGAACCGTTGGGCCTTGGGGCCGCGAATCAAGCAGATTTGCTAACACGGGTAAGGTTAGCACAGGAGAAAGACGCAGAATTGATTCGTTTGTCCAAGGTGGACGGAACCGAGTATGAGACAGCAAATAACGGTACCATTTTGGTTAAGGGACGAGTGTGTGTTCCTTCGGATAAAAACCTTCAGGCTGAAATCCTTAGCGAGGCGCATCAGTCTCAGTTGGCAATCCATCCTGGATCCACCAAAATGTACCAAGACTTGAAGAGGTACTACCATTGGTCGGGCATGAAGAGAGAAGTAGCAGAATGGGTCGCAGCGTGTCCGACATGTCAAAGAGTTAAGGCGGAAAATCAGGTCCTGGGCGGTTTGTTGCAAAACTTACCGATACCCGAGTGGAAATGGGACATGATAACCATGGACTTCGTCACAAGTTTACCGCCGTGTGACAAGAAGGATGCTATATGGGTCCTTGTGGATCGACTGACCAAGTCGGCTCATTTCTTGGCCATAAACAAAAAGGACGGGGCCGAGAAATTGGCCGAGGTATACGTACAAGAGATAGTACGGTTGCATGGTGTTCCAGCGAGCATAGTATCAGACAGAGACTCGAAGTTTACTTCAGGAATATGGAAGGCCTTGCAAAAGCGTTTTGGGACGCGAATGGATATGAGTACGGCCAACCATCCGCAAACGGACGGGCAGTCCGAGCGTACCATACGGACGCTCGAGGATCTTTTGCGAGCAAGTGTTTTGGATTGGGGAGATAATTGGGTAAGACATCTGCCGTTAGCAGAATTTGCTTACAACAATAGCTTTCACGCTAGTATAGGCATGTCACCGTACGAAGCCTTATACGGTCGACTTGCAGAACGCCCTTGTGTTGGACACAAGTAGGGGAGCGTAGTGTTTACGGTCAGGATTTCATAGACGAAACGACCGAGAAGATCAAAATCTTGAAGCTGAAGATGAAGGAAGCTCAAGATAGACAGAAAAGTTATGCGGACAAGCGCCGAAGGGAGTTGGAGTTTCAGGTTGGAGATATGGTTTATCTCAAAACCGTGACTTATAAGGGTAAGGATCGGGTAGCACTAAACACTAAGTTGACGCCTAGATACATGGGACCGTACCAAATCCTGGAAAGGATTGGTCCGATGGCCTATAAGTTGGAGTTACCTCCGGCTATGTCAGCTTTTCATCCGGTGTTTCATGTGTCGATGCTAAGGAAATGCATCACGGGACGGGAGAATGTGATCTCCGAACCCCCTCCTGACCTGCAAGTGAATATGACCATCATCGGTCGGCCAGTTCGGATAACTGGTACGAAGATGAGAGGTCCGCATAAAAAGAAAAAGACAAAGTTAATTCAGGTCGTATGGGATTGTGAAGGGATAGAGGAGACGACTTGGGAACCAGAAGAAGTTATGAAAGTGAACTTCAAGAAGTGGTTCGACAAGAGAGAGATCCCTCGTAAGGAAAGTAAAGATTCGAGGACGAATCAGTCCTAAGTAGGGGAGAAATGTAACGACCCGGAACCTCGGTAGGGGAGAGTCGAGAAATCCGAGTCGAGATATCGAGGATTCTCTCGAGGATTCTATCGAGGATTGTATCGAGGATTCTCTCGAGGATTCTATCGAGGATTCTCNTGGTTTATCTCAAAACCGTGACTTATAAGGGTAAGGATCGGGTAGCACTAAACACTAAGTTGACGCCTAGATACATGGGACCGTACCAAATCCTGGAAAGGATTGGTCCGATGGCCTATAAGTTGGAGTTACCTCCGGCTATGTCAGCTTTTCATCCGGTGTTTCATGTGTCGATGCTAAGGAAATGCATCACGGGACGGGAGAATGTGATCTCCGAACCCCCTCCTGACCTGCAAGTGAATATGACCATCATCGGTCGGCCAGTTCGGATAACTGGTACGAAGATGAGAGGTCCGCATAAAAAGAAAAAGACAAAGTTAATTCAGGTCGTATGGGATTGTGAAGGGATAGAGGAGACGACTTGGGAACCAGAAGAAGTTATGAAAGTGAACTTCAAGAAGTGGTTCGACAAGAGAGAGATCCCTCGTAAGGAAAGTAAAGATTCGAGGACGAATCAGTCCTAAGTAGGGGAGAAATGTAACGACCCGGAACCTCGGTAGGGGAGAGTCGAGAAATCCGAGTCGAGATATCGAGGATTCTCTCGAGGATTCTATCGAGGATTGTATCGAGGATTCTCTCGAGGATTCTATCGAGGATTCTCTCGAGGATTCTATCGAGGATTGTATCGAGGATTGTATCGAGGATTGTATCGAGGATTGTATCGAGGATTCTATCGAGGATTGTGTCGAGGATTCTATCGAGGATTCTATCGAGGATTCTCTCGAGGATTCTCTTGAGGATTCTATCGAGGATTGTATCGAGGACTCTATCGAGGAATGTATCGGGGATTGTATCGAGAGTTGCCGGTACTTAGTCCGAGAGACAATCCGAGTAAAATGGGAATGGAAGTCCTAGTGATAGTGATAGTGATAGTGATAGT
>NC_025696.1:19824559-19841412 GCF_000633955.1 Camelina sativa
GATGGTTATGGTTATGGTTATGGGATATATCTCGGATACTAATGGTATCGATCTGTCCGTGTAGAAGCGGGGATCAGATCCGAGCATAGAAACCGAGAGATCAACACCTTAGGTCGATACCGAAGGTGAGTGCGTGACTGTGGCCGAGTTCCATGGTTGATTCTCTTGACCCGTGGTTTATTTAGTCTTGTTAATTGCTTGTCTTATGGTTATGGTTTCTATTGCAATATGAATGATGGTTGGTTTAAGAGATTTAGGCGACTATCCATGGTATTTGATTGACTTGCGTGACTTGATTGGGATATTCCCTGTGTTAGATTGAGATCGTTGAACTGAGCCTAGTGAGACGGGATGACCGCTCTACTAAGTAAACTTTGTTTGCTTACGCCTCCTTTTATGGACGCAGGAAAAGATAGGTCCGATGATCGGGACTATAGTGGCTGACCAGCTCGTGTGACAGAGGCAAGGGAGGAAGGAGGATGGTGGCTTTGGGTAGAAATATTCATGGCGTTATTTTTATTTAGTTTCGTTATTTCCATGCATGGGAGAAGTTGTTATTTCGTTGAATTGAACCTCATAATATTTTTAATAAATTCGTAAGTTTAAGTTAAGTTCACCTGTTATTCATAATTGTTGTTATACTTGTTAATATGCGCATAGAATTCGTCGGCCTTAGAAAATTTTTTATCGGTCTGTTTAAGTCCGAGTATGGTTTCTAGGATCGGGGTCTTACAGTTTGCCTCGCCGCAACGGAAATATCTTCACCCAGAGTCCCACAATAGTCGGACAATCCCGCAGGACATGTATAATCGTTTCTTCTCCCCCCTTTGCAGACCTGACATACACTTGTAATGTATCCTCCAAATGTCTTCGAGCTCTCTCCATATATGTCAAATTATAAACATAATATTGTTTTAGAAATAATTATAAATATCCTATATTTTATCCTAATATAAAAATAAACTTACATGACAAAATAAAAATAAAAAATTAAAGGTCAAAAACACAACATTTTTGTTCATTTTTAATAGAAATTCAATAATGTCTTTGAAAAAGTATATCAATATACAGTACTTGCTAATCGTTTTAAGTTTATGTGTGTTTCCAAGTGAAGTCACTAAAGCAATACAGGGTCATATTTATAGAATCTATACATAATATATTACAAAGTGTTAATTTTCTAATTGAAGTTTATTTTTATTGTAAGTGATAAACCAGGGGCCATGTATACATTTGTTTCATATATTGGGAATAGAACTTGGGTTTCTCTTTTGCTGTGGTAATATTATATATTGGTTGTTGAATTATAATAATTTTGGATTGTTTGTTCCTCTAATTTGTCATGTTCCTCTAATTATATATCGGTTCTACCGTGAACAAGAGACATGTTTGGACTTTGGTGAGTGACAAATGGAAGTGAAGAACCCCCCACCCCGAAGAAAAAAAAAACAAATGATGTCCAGATCCGAACAAGCAACCAAGTTAAAAAAAAACCCTGCTTTTATAGTTTATGAAAATATTTTTTTACTAATTTCTTCATCAAAAAGTATTACTTTTGCAATTCACCAAATCACTCTTTCCACACATTCGAGTAATGTAATAATAAGTAGCTGAATCTGCAAAGTCAGTAAAAACACTCCATAACCAAATCTCGCAGCGTCATTTGGATTCAGAGCTCAACAAAATAAAGTTAAAAAACGCAGTAGGGCAACATACTGGATCAGAAGCAGAGAAGATGTCCAAAAGTACTAAAGTCAGTGAACCAAACCATATAAAATTGATAATACAAGATCTCATCCCAAGAAGAAAAAACAGTAAACAGTAAATCTCTGTACTCCAGACAAATCCAATGCAAATAAAAGGCTTCAACTATGCGAGTACCTTCCATGATGTATTAATGTGAGAATAACAAAGAGCTCTAAGATAGTACAAACGGGCATGCTGGTAATAAGGAAGATACGGATAATTTAAGCAGAAAAAAACAAACTGGGTAGACTACTTCCCTCAGGATTGCACGGCCAGTTTCGAAAGATGCTCAAAAAAGACTTGCAGGCTCACATCGTCAGTGAAAATTATGTCTGACCCAGCTGACATCTCGTTTGCATTGTTGTAAGTTGCTGATGGATTCAGCTTAGCCAATAAAAACCTTGCCTGCAGTGTTAAAGGGTGTAAAATTAAAGGATACGGTGATGAAAACCATAAGATCAGAACCCACACAACATACAAATCATCAAAGTCGAGCTGACAAAAGATTAAAAAACATATATCAATGCTAACCTGTGATCCATGTTGATCACACACAACTAATCTTGGGACTGGGAAACGCTCCTTCACTAACATCTGGGAATCCTCTTGAGGAACTTGCAATAACTGAGCAAAGCCCTGACACGAGACATTGGAGATTCAGGATACCACAGGATTATTGATGGTATAAAGATAACACAAAATGAGACACCATGGATAGACATTATCGACCTTGCCACAACCCAACTTATTCACTTTGCATTTAAAGGGAACCAGCTCTTACAAGTTACAAGTATTAATTTTAACGACGAACATATCATTTTTCAGCTATGCAAGTGTAAAATGAAGGTAAAAAATGCTTTTACAAATACTACTGGTTCAGAGCGTGCATTACCTCGTGATCAGCCTGATGATGATAACCCATGTTTCGCCATTGTGCTATAGTCATTCCATGGAAGACAACAACACTAAAATATGCATCTAACAGAAGAATTCTGTCGGCTGCAATGGAAGCCACATCCAGCAAAGCTGGTTGAGGTGGTGAATCAAATGCATATGACGTTAGTGATGGTTGGATCATGACAGTTGCATTTGAAATATTCTCCCGGTTTAGCAACATGCGGAAGTATGCGGTTTCATCAGGACTATTGTTAAATACCTGCAACCATTCCAACACCGCAAAAAAAGAAACATGAGTCAACTGTATATGCCAGTTACGTAAAGGCAGATAGTGATGAAATCAAAATATAGTAGTCTACCTGAACAAACTGTGACCGTCGCAGGTTAAACATGAACTGAGGGAACAATGAAAAATATGGATTCAGCGTAAACGAGGTTGGATCATCCTTTCTATATTCACCAAATTTTGAACAGAGACGAATGAGAGTCCGATCTAGCCACCGAGTAGCATCAAATCCCTCCTGAGGTAATACATGATACACAGTATACGTGAGCAACACTATCACAAAAATACAAGCAGATAAACACCATACATAGTACTGCAATAAGATAGGAGACTTCATAGCAACAATTACTTTTAGTAGTTTCACTATGAGCCTCACACAGACTACAAAATCTTTGTATAAAGAGATGAAAAAAGCATATCATACAGCCACAGTAGATCCTCAATAAAGATGTTACAAGGAAGACGTCTTCGCACGTTTTCTCAAGGAACAACTGTAAGCCACCTAAACTATTTTGTTTTAATTATAAAGTTCAGCTGTATGAGAAATAAAGTTTTACTTCCTTTGGACATATAGATGAACATTTTACCAAAGATCCTGAACCCATGATAAATGAATTTGGCCAGGAGAAAAAAATAAAATCCCATATTTTAATTGACCAAAGGCAGTATGGGCTTGGTCCCCTTACCCCAACAGCATCAAAAAAATTAAGTCATAGTCAAATTAACCCATATACTGTAAGCACCGATAAGATGATGTATGGTACCTCTGTTTCCATTTTTAAGGAAGTTAATCTTGCCATAACCACAGCAGCAGTTTCTTGATCAAAGCCTTGCACAAGTTCCTGAGAATGTATACAGTAACCATTGTAAGAATGGTTGCCATGAAGCTTTTGGCTTATTAAACGCCAAACACATCACCCTAACCACGATTATTATTGATTCCATGACAATAGTGAGATGTAACAAGCTAGTAAAATTACAAAATCATGCAAACCAACACCATAATTCAGAGATGCACATGATACAAATTTTCGATGAAACACACATAAGAGGTTTAGGAATAGGAATCATATAAAATAAAGTATTATGAATCAGAGTACTTTATACCGACGGTATCTAAAGAATCCAAGTTTATCCTAACCAACCGTTTCCAAGAAATAAGAATGTGGAGTGCAATTGAAAGACAAAAATACTATAGCTGCTCGCTTATATTCACAGTATATTCACCAAAATGAGAACCAGATGTGGTACCATGCCTAACAATACTGCTGTTAACCGCATTTGCACAGTGTGGAGGCAAATAATTAAAATTTGCTAGCAGATTTATAGGTTCTAATCCTAATATGAACAATGCTGCCTAAAAAAACAGTGCTACCATAAAAGAGCTAGTAGATTACATGTAAACCCAATATAACATTGAATATTTAGAATAAAGTGGCAAGTTTAGAAAACAAGATTATGACAAACCTCTGTGCTCACAGCAGTATCTACCCACTGTCTGGTTACAGTTGTAACCCGGAGTAAATTTTTACCTTCAGGGTTTTGGTATCTGCAATCGAGTCAATAACAGTAAACACAATAATTCTAAAGCTAAAGTAATAACTTCTTCCAGAAAGATAAAAAGATTAACAAAAAAAAAAAAAAATGAAGGAATAAAGAGACGAACAACAGTTGCCAGAATACCTTGTGACGAACTGCAAATACAACTGATTTACAAGTCCAGGAGCATTTGACCCGGTTGAAGATAGATCAAAGAATACAGTCAAGCAGGTACTCTTGTCGAGGCCACACAACTTCCAAGCATTGGTATTACCCTCTCCAATGACTGTGTCGGCAACATTGGGACCTTTCTGCAAGGCACCAAATGAAAATAAAAATCAATTAACAGCAGGCAGCTTTATTCATTCACCAAACACACACACAAAAAACAAAAAAAATAACTTGAATGAAAATGACTTCTAAGCACTCCAGGTATAACCTTTTCTAATGATGAGCAAGGCCCAATAACCCCTTGAATTTTGATGTCTTTTGAACAATTGATCTCAAGCGTGCCACTGAAAATGAAAGGTTCAGAGTTAGTTTGGACTAAATGATGCAAAATATTTATTGTATTAGCATACAAGCAGTATAATGCATAATGGTCCACAAGAAAGGATCTTAATTGCCAAAATATTCTTTTTCTTGCAACACCAACCCAACAGAAGATAATAAGCAAAGTATTGACAATAAGAAGCAGAGCAGAAACATACTTGAAGCAAAGACCAAGAGACTGCTCGCCATCTTCAAACACCCGCTTGAAGGAATCTTTAAATACAGAATGGCCAAAACTTTCAGACAGAACAACGAGACCACCGGTACTTTCAACTGCAACTTTCATTTCAGCAACCCCAACCTAACTATACCCAAAATGCAACAGCGGAGACAATGATAGTTAGGTATCTAATCATGTGATGAAAAATGATACCTAAATTGGAATGGTTTGATAGAGACAACAAGCAAATCCCAATCAACAGTTATGTTAAGAAGAAAAAAATGGTACTGAAAAAATATACTCAGTCTTTCATGAAGCAGAGGACATCAAAATGGAATGAAAAATGAGGTTTCTGATATGGTACTGGCAAACATATTATCTAGAGAATTTAATCAACCATTTCCGATTTCTACATTAAAGGGATGTTCTAAAACAATCGCATAGATTGCCATTCAAGTTTTCCAAATGTATGTAAAAGTTATATCTAAAAATGGGCTCTTTCGTGCACAATCACTAACATCAGCAAAATTAAATAGAAGAAAAAGGTTAGAAACTGGTGATCACAGGTTAGTTAAACGACTCGATTACATGTAAGAGGTTTCACAATTTGGTGTGCATCAACAAAATCAACTTCACCTAACAATTTTGTAACCAAAAAATGAGATAATGACTCATAAAACAACACTTTCCAGGGAGTTAATGAGGGATGATCGCTCTCATTTCAGCTAAAATGTAACAGCGAAACAGACAAAATAGAGAAACCAAGCGGTGCAAGAAACCAGACATTTATACCTGAAGTATAAAATCTACCAGAAGAATCAAATCAGAGTTTGGGCATCAAGCAACGTATAATCATTAGTCACGACACATTAATACCTGATCAAGTGCAGAAGCGAAAAGGTCTAACACATGACCCTGAGCGACCAGCTGCTTTGCAATACTATCATAAAACTTAACAGCTTTTTTATAATAAGGAGCAGCATCTTTATCTAGATCTTTGTGGGAGCGCACAGGATCTGACAAATCCTTTGAGACAATCTGGAGAGAAAAAAGAAAGAAAAATTGATTCAGACTAAAACAAATATGGTGCGATGAAACTTGACAGTGCCATCAACCGAGGAATCAACAAGCACTAACCGTTCCAGGGCCCTCTGTGCATGGACCTCCAACCAAAGCTACAATTCTAGCCCCAGTTCCAGGCAAGCAAGCACCAAGCAATCCTGCAGCTACACTTAATGCCACACCTGTGCATCTTTGGGGACGATGACCTGGCTGAACAGGCCACTGATCTGTTTGGAGCTCATCCAAAAGCTGCATACAAAAAACCAGCCACACCAGTGTTCAAAACCCATGTTACAATTGATGATACATGTTCGTAAATCTATTGAAACTGAGACCATTACTCACCGAGTCCAATGTGTACTCGCACTCTGAAGCCGGCAAAAGGAATCTGTTAACTCCTGAACTCTGGAATCCGTTTTGCGCTCCTCTAGGAAACCCAGAAGTGGGGGCTCTCCTCGAGGAAGAGCCAAGCCCCAACTGATCCAAAATTTGATCCTTGGTGACTTCTTTGTTGCCTTTAAAGACAAAAACTTTAGACATCTCAGAGAAGCCCAATTCATGCACATGAGCCTGAGTACCAAACGACACAAACCCCACCAAAGCATTCTCCGGAAGCAACCCGATGGCCTGCTTAAGCGCAGATTTGGCATATCCCAATTCTTCCTCAATCATACAAGTATCAAGAACAAACACAAACACAGGGGGAGGCAGAGGAGGGCCAACAGGAGCACCAGTTCTCGGATCGAACTGAACACCAACACCAGGGACAGACGACGGTACCGTGTATTCAACAGTGGTGCACTGAGGATAAAGCTCACCAGGGAGATTATCCTGAGAGATGCTATGGTAGTGAGTCGGGAAATGATTCGGATGCAAACAAAAAGGGCATTTCCAGATCTTGGCGCTGGCGCTGGCGCTGTGGCTGGCGCTGAAATCAACAGTAGCGAAGGCGTTGAGAACAGCGCTACAGCGGCAATGGAGAGGAGCATAATCGAGATTAAGGATATCGGGGTGACGACGGATCGGAGAAATCGAGGCGGCGAGTGGAATCACGCACTTGCTAGCTTCAACCTTAGTGCGAGGCCATACATTCCAAGTCATACGAACTCCATCCATACCTTCTGGATCCATGCTCGCCATTGGTGCTCTGATCTAGGTCGAAACGGATCAGATCCGGGATCGAATTGTGGTGATGAAACTGAGAATTCTCTGGGTCAGAGGGGGAGGAGAGCCGTGAGAGATTAGGAGTTTACTTTAGGGGTAAGTCGCGGCTAATCACTGGGAGGTCATAACGCGAGTCTCTCTCTATTTGATTGGATGGATGATGATGACGGATCTCGTGTTTAATTGGGTTCGGGTTTGGGTCAAGTTTTCGCATTTAATTTTTTTCTCCACCTTTAGGATTTAAGGAAAGGAGATTTGCTAGAATAATCTATATAAAAAAAATAGAAATAGTCAAAATATTAACCAAAAATATATTAAAAAAAAATCTTTTACTTTTGGAATAATATCCCCTATATATTAATAGAGAAACATTTTGTTAATAATGTTGATGTGTCGTTGCCAGAGCGGTTTGGAAATTTAATTGTAATTAAGCATTTCAAAATAAACATATTTACAAAAATAAGTCTTTTGATTATTAAATGTGTCTTTAAAACATACTGCCTCTGTTTCACAAAAAGTGTCATTTTGACACAGATTTTTTGTTATAAAATAGTGTCATTTTATATTTTCAGTGCAGTTTTTAATATTAATTCTCATTTTTATCCCTACTATTTCAGCTTATTAATTAGAAAGATAAATTATTTTAGTGTATTTATAAAGGATAAAATAGAAATTCATATATTTTTCTTAATAGTGTGCATTGTGTCAAAATGACACTCTTTATGAAACAGAGGGAGTATAATGAAATCTTTATTTCATTATTATTTACATAAATATGTCAGTAGAATATATAAGGTAATGTTTCTTTCTATTAGTTTTTTCAAATGAAAGACTTCATCAACTATATAAAAAAATATATAGTTAATAATTTAATTATTATTTTCATAACATATTTAATTATTTAAAGTAAATTACATTTCAGAAACTATTAAAAAAATGTTCATCTATTTAACTTTTTGAAATACAAAACTTATTTTCTGATTTTAAAAAATTTGATGACTATTCAAGTACTCCCACTGTTTCACAATAAGTGTTATTTTGACACATTTCACGCAAATTAAGAAAATATTAAAATATACATATATGCCCTTATTTAATAAATATTTAATGGTTGAATTTAGTCATAAATTAAGGGTAAAACTAGAAAATCTAATGAAAAATATGCATTGAAAATATAATATAGGGGATTGGAAATGTAAAATGACATTCTTTGTAAAACAAAAATTAAATTCTAAAATGACACTCTTTATGAAACAAAGAAAATATTTATTAGAAATTAATTATTACAATAATCGTTAAAATAAATAACATTATCACAATAATTAACATTATTTTCCACATTTTACGGACGAAATATATTTTTACACAAAATAATTAAATATAAATCTGAATAAAATAAAAAAAAATTATGTGTAAAATTATTATTATGACACCATAAATTCTAAATAATAATTTTATTTGAGTCGATTTATTCCGCATATAATGCGGGTTGTTACCTAGTTTCTATTTAAAGCAGTATATATTTTCTAGTTATCTTCTGCCTCTTTGGTTATATATCATGATCTCCACGTGAAAATTAAACTAAATCCATTAAAAATAAAAAAAAAATCTCACTAATTAACTAAAAAATATTTATTCAAAATTTTCTTTTTAAAAAGTGGTTTTTTTATTTCAGTAAATCTGTTTAAAAGAAAAAAATTCATCAACACTCAAACCTAAGTGGGGGTTATAGGTTTGTGACTTTGATAGAGTTATAAAGACATTAAATATTACATAGAATATGTTGTTATTAGATTAAGATTTTGTTAAACTCTGTTAAGTTTAGTGTTATTAGTTTTGTGATTTGTAAAAAAATCAATTAAAATCTTAACAAATTTGGATTATTGGATTCAAACTTTTATAAAGTCAATAAAAGTTTTGTGTTATTCAATTAAAACAAAAAAATCTAGGATTATTAATGAATTCATTTATTATGTTATTGGTTCATGATTTTACACACTTTCTTTACAAAATAAAGTCATAGAAAGCATCACAAAAATACAGAGATTGTTTTGATTACTTTATAAAATTTTAGAAAACTAATCAACAAAACTATAGAATACTCTCTAGCAATCCTTAAAAGTCTTTCACTTATTCACTTCTATTGATTTTGTTAAAGTCTTCAAAATTCTTTATAAATTAGAATCCTATAACACCCTCTAACTGTTATAACTTATGATATTACTAACGTAAAACACGATAAGTTATTTTGTATTTTTTTTAATGTATTCAATTAATTAGAAGCCATATAAAGTTAGGTTTCATATGTTTTTCATAAGACTAAATTTGGTTTATACATATACAGATTGTGTTTTGCATAAAACTTTAAATTTTACAAAAAGGGTTTTTTACGCATGGTAAAAAAAGTAAAATTGTATTTTCTTCTTTTACCTGTTTCTTTTTAATATATTGCAAATAAAGTATTGTTGAATTACATATGTCAACTGAAACACTAAATATTTTCGGAGACTAAGAGCCTAAAAAAGGAAGGAAAAGTCAAAATGAGAGAAATGATGCTCTAACTAGAGAGAAACTAATATAAAAAAAACATAGGTTAGACAAAGCACAAAACACAAAAACAAAGGTTAAAAACTTCAACAAAAGGTTCAAAACAAATTAGACGTGCCAACTTGCTCCTATGCCAAGGAAAACAAAGCTAGCCGCAAAGGGCAATATGAACCTCCTATTGTGAAGTCATGTGCCTTTCAAAGTGATTGAACCTAGATTTATGTTTCGGCAAGAAAGACATGAGACACAATGAACATATCCCACGAATCTTTCGGAAAGAGCGATGTCGCATACCACAACCTGTAGATAGCTCAAAATAAATTAGATTTGCCAACCACTAGAAGTAGAAACCAACAAAAAAGCCACAACCTTAAACCTACTAAAGAATAACTACTGACTGAAGAGACAACCACCAAGGAGGCAACGACTTCAGAAGCAATCACAAATCATACTCTTAAATTATCTAAATTTTATAGAAGTCCATGTGAATTAGTCATTTGCAAGAGATAGTGCGAGCAGGCCCGGCCCAAGCATAAAGCAGCCAAAGCATTTGTTTTAGGCCATATAATATACTAAAACTTTTAGGGCCACATATTCAAAGGATTAGGTAGGTCAGCTGACTATATGTGTTCTACAATTAAGTACCTTGTCTTTGGTCTGAACCTTGTACTCTGCACCTTTTTTTTATGGTTATGAATTAAAAATAATGAATGTATTTGGGAATTAGGGATTGCAAAATCATGTTCTCGTTCTGCTTAGATTGTTTTACATTATTAAAGTATTTAATAACTTTTTAAAATATTTTTTAATTATATTTATTTAGTATTTTAGTGAAAAAATTTAATATTAGATTTTACATAAAAAATATGGTTTATGTCACCAAAATTCAAAAATCGGCCCTGAGTACGAGAGTGAGAGATTCTATGTTTGGTCTTTTGCGAGTCCATTTTTTTTTTTACCAAAATTCAAATTTAAGACTTCTAAATTTAGATTTGAATTTTGTAACCAAGTTTTTTTAGAAGTCCAATTTAATCCAGTCTTTTTGTGACCAAGTTTTTAATCTTGTAATTTCTTAACCAATTTCGGATTTAAGATGATTAATTGAAAGAACGAAAAAAGTAATTTGTGTACCCGTGGTGAATAAAAAATAAACGTGGGTCTTTAGTTAGTGCCTTCCCTCCGTTGGATTTCATCCTACGGCCAAAAACTCATCGATCACATTAATTCATTTCTTTAAATAAAATAAATTAGATAATACATGTGTGATAGTAAAACGAATACGATGCGTCATGAATACAGAATGGAGGAGGAATATTGGTGCACAAAAAGTCGAATACAATGGATGCAAGCAGGAGATAAAAACACAAGATATTTTCATGAAAAAACAAAGCAAAGAAGAAGCCATAATCGAATCACTTCCATTCAAGACGCAAATGGTAACATCTATCAAACAGACAAAGAGATTCAAGAGCTGATTAATTCATATTTCTCTGACATATACTCCTCTTCAGGCACTGAGCATCTTCAAACCATTCTTCAACACCTCCAACCAAAGGTCTCTGAGGAGATGAATCAAAAGCTCACTGCAATGGTCACAGAGAAAGAAATTTATGAAGCCTTATCAAGTATGAATGTAGATAAAGCACCAGGGCCTGATGGATTGAATGCGGGCTTCTACAGGCACCACTGGAACACTATAAAGCCAGGTGTGATTATATTTATCACTCATTTCTTTAACACTGGTTATCTAGATCCACAGTTAAACCACACCCATATCTGCCTTATACCAAAAGTCGAATCACCCACGCAAGTAAAGGATTTTAGACTGATTAGCTTATGTAATATATCATATAAGCTAATCCCTAAGATCTTGGCAGAGAGACTCAAACCCTGGTTGCATACTTTGATATCTGAATTTCAATCTGCCTTTATACCTGGCCGATTAATCACAGATAACATCATTATCGCTCATGAGCTTCTGCATTCACTACGCACCAAAAAAATTAAAACTCCTTTTATGGCACTTAAGCTAGACATAGCTAAAGCTTTTGATAAAGTTGAATGAGATTACATCGAAGCTATCCTGAAAAAGTTAGGTTTTGTAGATAAATAGTGCTATTGGGTGATGAAGTGTATCACAACAGTATCCTATTCAGTGCTCATAAATGGCTCCCCTTCAGAAAAGATCATACCACAAAGAGGATTGAGACAAGATGATCCTCTTTCTCCTTATCTATACTTGTTGTGTACAGAAGGACTATCATCACTTATTTCTGCATCTGTTAAAGCAAACCATATACATGGCTTCAGAGCAAGCAGAAACGGACCTGCCATTTCTCATATGCTATTTGCTGATGAAGAGGAATGTAAAAAGCTTTTGGATCTCTTGAAAATTTACGCAGCAGCATCAGGTCAACATGTCAACTTTCAGAAGTCGGCTATCCTCTTTGGTAAGAATATCCATCCGATTACTCAACAAAATATTAAGAATCTCACTGGAATTATCAAAGTTGGAGGCTTTGGAAAATATCTTGGATTACCAGAGGCAATTGGAAGAGATAAAAGTAATGTGTTTACCTATATATCTCAGAGATTGCAGAATAAGCTTAATAGATGGTATTCCAAGCTTCTATCACCAGGAGGAAAAGAAGTCTTGATCAAAGTTGTTGCTACTGCCATACCTACTTATACAATGTCATGTTTTTTGCTACCTAAAAGAATTACTGCTCATCTTTCAGGGCAAATAAAAAAATTTTGGTGGTCCGGAGTCAAAGATAAATATAAAATACCTTGGGCTGCATGGAGTAAGCTGACCAGGCTAAAGCAATATGGAGGATTGGGTTTTAAAGATCTTCATCAGTTTAATGTCGCTTTGTTGGCGAAACAAGCTTGGAGGATGCTCAAAGAACCACAGTCTCTTCTTAGCAGAGTCCTCCAAGCAAAGTATTTTTCAAAATCTAAATTGATGGAGGCAAATTTGGGGCATCGTCCTAGCCACGCCTCGAGAAGCATTCACCAAGGTATACAACTTATCAAGCAAGGTTTAAAGTGGATAATAGGGGATGGTAATACTGTTAGGATATGGAGTGATCAATGGATTGACAATCCCCCTCGCCCAGCAAGGAGGTCTTACCAACATCACCAAAATCTCAACCCTCTCAAAGTGGTAGACCTCATGAAACCAAACACATCACAATGGAGCTCAGAGAGGTTACATGAGTTTATACATCCAGAAGACATCAAATACATTCAAAGGATCAGGCCGAGCATTTCTAAGGTACCCGACACTCCAACTTGGATATTCACAAACAATGGACACTACAGTGTAAGGTCGGGTTACCACCAACTTACAAAAACAAGTTCAGAAGTTGATCCACTAGTTAAAAAAGTTTGGAACTCTATATGGTCTCTTCATACTCCGCCGAAGATCAAACACTTTTGGTGGCGAGCTCTCCATAACGCTCTCCCAGTAGCTGAGACATTATCACAAAGACGCATCAAGGTTCCGAGAGATTGCAACCTTTGTGGTGAAACACTAGAATCTATCACTCACCTACTTTTCCAGTGCAGAGTAGCAAGAGAAATATGGGAACTTTCACCAATTCCCATTAACCCAGGTCAGTTTGATCCTAACTGTTCTCTCATTGAGTACATTCAAAGGTTGTTATCTTTTAAAAATGAAGCCTCTCTGAAAGAATATATTTTCCCGTTTATTGGCTGGAGAATTTGGAAAGCTCGTAATGATCTTCTTTATAATAACAAAAGATGGGCAATCCCAGATATTATAAATAAAGCCCTTATGGATTACAGATTATGGAAGGAGGCTAATAACGGTTTAAAGCTTCATGTAGATGCATCCAAGGGGAAAGAACAGAGTCATGTTTCAACTAATTGTGTTGGATTAAACCAACCCTTGTCATTTTACTAGATGGATCATGGCTCAACAATGAAAGTAAAGCTGGAATTGGATGGACTTTTCATAATGATCAAGGCAAATGCATTCTCAAAGGATCTTCATCAATTGCACCCACAAGCTCAGCTCTTGAGACCGAAGCTTTTGCACTTAGGGAAGCTCTCCTCCATATCAAGCGCCTTACCAACCAGTAATATTTTGTGAAGACTCAAAGGTTATATATATACCTATTTGGAAAAAGCTCAAAAACAAGACTGTCCCTTGGAAGATATAGCGGAAGTACAAGGATATTTAGAGGACATACTTGCTTTGAGTAACAGCCTCCATCAGTTTAGATACGTTGGTAGAAATTACAATGCACTTGCAGATGTATTAGCAAAAGAGTCTAGAGTCAAAAATTCTCCTCTGGTTATCTCTTGGGTTTATTAATGTTGTATGTCTGTTGTAAACATACTCTTGATAATATAAGAAATGTTGGCCGCCGAAAAAAAAAAAACGAATACGATGCGTCTCAACTCAACAACACTTTTAAAAAGAAAATTTCAAATTCTCGCTCTTAACGGCTCTATCTCTCTCTTTTCAATCTTCCTTCTTCGTCGCTCTTAGGGTTTCTAATTGTAGATTTCACGGCGGAGATGAAGAAACACTCCATGTTACCAAGAAACGCCATCTTACGCGATGGCGGAGAACCGCACTCGCCGAAAAACCCTAGTATGTCCAAGTCGAGGCCTCCACGTCCACGTAAATTAAAAACCGCCAAAGAAAATGCTCCTCCTCTCGACCAGAACTCATCGACACCTGACCATAGGTCTATGAAACTGAAGAGTCCTTTGCCACCACGCCCGCCGCCGTCTAATCCTCTCAAACGAAAACTTACTGCGGAAGCTACGACGGAGACTGGGTTTTCAGACTCCGGTGTCAAGGTAATTTTGTCATCCTTTGGTTATAGTTAGGCGATTCCGAGGCAAATCCCTAATTAGACATATCTATAATTTCACCCAATTGAAGATTTTTTACTTGCTAGATTTGGGGTTAGGTTTCTAATTGGAGAAGGGTAGAGAATTAAAAACTTGGTGAATTTGGTTTTGTTTCTTTGAGAAATGGGATACAACTTAGCTAAGTGTGAATTGCATATCCCAACATTATAATTGCGAAGATAAGGTGATCAATTTTGAGATTCAACTTCAGGTTATAGTCAGAATGAAGCCTCTAACCAAAGGCGAAGAAGGGGATATGATAGTACAAAAGATTTCCAAAGATTCCCTCACAATTAGTGGGAATACTTTCACATTCGACTCAATTGCTGATCCAGAGTCGACACAGGCAAGATATATTTTTGGTTTTTCAGTATGCTATGTCATCATATGCTTACGAATTTCTAACTTTGTATTTTCTTCTTTCTCAGGAAAAAATGTTTCAGCTTGTGGGATTGTCTATCTTGTTGAATCTGGATTTAACAGTTCTGTATTTGCCTACGCACAGGTAATTTTTGATTTTCTAAAGTTTTCCTTTCATGCAGACTTCCATTTCTTGTATTGTTTGATTGTAACTTGTAAATGCTAATGATCATGATATTGTTACCATCAGACTGGTAGCGGGAAAACATATACCATGTGGGGTCCTGCGAATGGATTGTTGGACGAGCACCTCAGCAGTGACCAAAGAGGTTTGACCCCACGTGTCTTTGAACGTTTGTTTGCCCGAATCAAAGAGGTGATGCCTGGTTTTGTTTTGTTTTGGTTTGAACTTGTGTAATGATTAGCACATTCAGAAGTATACTCCTTTTGTTTCTTTTTGGTTTGCAGGAACAAGTCAAGCATGCTGAAAAGCAACTCAATTACCATTGCCGCTGTTCATTACTCCAGGTTCAGTGACTGGATGCATTACTTTAATTTCGATGGTGTGTAAATGTTTCATTTTAAAGAGTTTACTATATAAATGTTGTTTTCTTTTCTGCTTCAGATTTACAACGAGCAAATAACAGACCTACTAGATCCGAGCCAGAAAAACCTGATGGTAAAAGGAACTTTCAGATTCAGCTTGTTTTATATACTTAAGGAAACAAAAATATGTTCATCTTTTTTCATTAATGTGTCACCAGATTAGAGAAGATGTCAAGTCAGGTGTTTATGTTGAAAACCTGACTGAGGAATACGTGAAAAACTTGACAGACGTGTCAAAGCTTCTGATCAAGGTTTGTATACTTTTTGGTTTCTCTCTGCACACTAATTCCAGTTTGACTTGCAATGTTTCTAAAAAGTACACAAGAACACCAGTTTCAGGTATCATATCCTTGTAATTCTCTGAAGTTTTAAAGAAGCAATGTGAAAACTTGTCTCGAAAGAAGAGATGTCCATAGATTATAGTGAACACTGCTACTGGGTTTTGTTAGTGATGCTGCGTAAATTAATATCACAAAAAGCTTTTTGAAGATTTTTATACAGAATTTAGTATTCTTAATTTGGCAAAATATATCAGATGGTCGAGATAAAGTATTCACTAAAAAGGTATAATTGATAGTTATACTTGTGTCTGAAACCGGTGTAAGGTTTGGGAAATCGACGGACTGCTGCAACGAGTGTAAATGCAGAGAGTTCAAGATCACATTGCGTATTTACTTGTGTTGTTGAACTTCGTTGCAAGGTAGGCTACTATTACACATTAAATTGTTCATATAACTGGCTTTTCAGAAGAATCTGTCAAGTTGAGATGCTATCAACTTTTTCTAATCTATAGATTAGTATGTACGTCTGATGGAACAGATGTTTGACTTTGCTTGAATGTACTTCTTACAGAGTGCAGATGGGCTAAGCAGCTTTAAGACAAGCCGAATAAACCTTGTTGATCTGGCTGGTTCTGAGCGACAAAAATTAACTGCTGCAGCAGGAGAACGTCTGAAGGAAGCTGGAAATATCAATTGATCGCTCTCTCAGCTTGGGTATGATTCAGAGTAGTCTCCATATATATATATATATATATATATATAT
>NC_025696.1:19841494-19874651 GCF_000633955.1 Camelina sativa
TTACACATTAAATTGTTCATATAACTGGATTTTCAGAAGAATCTGTCAAGTTGAGATGCTATCAACTTTTTCTAATCTATAGATTAGTATGTACGTCTGATGGAACAGATGTTTGACTTTGCTTGAATGTACTTGTTACAGAGTGCAGATGGGCTAAGCAGCTTTAAGACAAGCCGAATAAACCTTGTTGATCTGGCTGGTTCTGAGCGACAAAAATTAACTGCTGCAGCAGGAGAACGTCTGAAGGAAGCTGGAAATATCAATTGATCGCTCTCTCAGCTTGGGTATGATTCAGAGTAGTCTCCATATATATATATATATATATATATATATATATATATATATCTTTGTGGTTATATTTGGAACTCATTTAGCATGGAATTTTCATTTTTTTCCTGTTTAAACTGCAGAATGCACTATAGAATTGACACTTAGCTTCTGCTGTCTCTGTGTCTTCTAGTTTTTGATACTGCAGCTGGCACTAGAAATCTAGTTTTTGATTATAAATAACTGAAAATTTAGGTTAATGGAGAATAATTTGAAATGTTTTGGTTGTAGTTTATGAGGTTCTTGTGTCTTATGATGGTAGTAGCTTCTGCTGTTCTTGTGTTTTCTAGTTTTTGATACTGCAGCGGGCATTAGAAATCTAGTTTTTGATTATAAAGAACTGACACTTTGGGATAATGGAAAATAATTTGAAATGTGATAGTAGTAGCTTATGAGGTTCTTGTGTCTTGTAAGCAGTGCTATGTGATATTTAATACTGTAACAGCTATCTCTCCATGGAAGGGCAACACTGTAGGAAGAGCAAACTGATTGTATTATCAAAGTGGATTTATTGTATATCCTTCAACCTTTTGCTGATGTCCAACTAAGTGCTTTAAGGCTTCTTTGAAGTTTATAATTAGTTTAAGTTTGAAGTCTTCAAATCCCAGTCCTTTCAGTTTCTGGATATTTTTCCAGAAGCTGAAATTCTCAACTACATGTTTACCATACAAATTTGTTATATGCAGGAACTTGATTAACATCCTCGCAGTGATTTCTCAAACAGGAAAGCCAAGGTATATACCGTATAGAGATTCCAGATTAGACGGAGAGCGCACTTGGAAGAAGCTACTTTAGAAAATAGCCTCTTAAGTCCGCCTGCTACTTCAGTAAAATCTTCAAAACTTAGGGGTTTGTAGTAGAAGATCATCTTTTCAAGATTTGGCATTGTCTCCAAGAAATACTTGATCTGCTTCTCCATGTCATCACTAAATGCACCAAAGACTGTTTATGATACATTTAAGCGATCAATTTTTATTCTCTGCTTTTGTGTATTGTTCTTTTACTGTTTGGCTGAACTTTGTAATTATGTGACGTTACTATAACCAATAAATAACACTCTTGAGTCTGAATAGTATACTTTATAATAATAACATTACATCAAGAAATTTGAAAGAATTGGTTACAAAATATTAGAGTGAAAACTGAAAACTTTTTATAAGTGAAAACGTGTTACTAATGTATATTTGAATTGAATTGATTTTGTGCGTTGACGACTAGATGTGTCACTAGTAAAACCTGGGTATATAGTTACGTATATGGCGACAGAAAAAATTTGTAGCAAAAATTACCTACAAAAAGTAACTGATAGAGACCAAATATTAGATTATTATTTTTTGTATCAATTTAGTGAGTATTCGTCACAGGTTAAATACGAATAGTTACAGATCAACTATATAGCTAATTTATGACAAATTTTGTGATATACGTATTTGTAGAAATTTAGCAGGCGTAACAGTTTGTGGTTGATATATATATATTTTTTTTAAAAAGAAATTGTTTGCTACGAATTGGCCGTAACAAAAATGACCCGGTAATCCAACCTGGTTTCATGTTATCATCTCAGCCGTTCGTTTTTATTTTGAGCAAAACATCTCAGCCCTTCATTCTCTAAGTCTATTAATAGAGAGACATCAAACCTAAAAATTTCTTTCGCCTCTCGATCTTTGTTGCTCCGATACTGGGTGCTTAATTCCTTCGTCTATCCTCGATTTCTTCGTTTGATCTCCATGTTGGCTGCTTAATTTTGATTCTATTGGATCTCTGTCCTGCGTAGGCGACTATGATATGCATTGACAACTCGGAGTGGATGCAAAACGGAGATTACTCTCCGTGTAGGTTACAGGCTCAGACGGAAGCTGTTAATCTTCTTTGTGGGGCTAAAACCCAGGTATATATATTAACACATCTCGCTTTTGGATTCGATTTATTAGGGTTTTGTGGGTTTACCTCTGAGATTTTGATTCGATTTAATTTGTCATCCTGTATGAGTTTAATCCTACTTGCTCCATCTTTTTCAGGCCTTGATGTTGGAGGTGAGATCAACTTAACGGCGGCCATCCAGATTGCTCAGCTTGCTCTTAAGCATCGCCAAAACAAGAATCAACGCCAACTAGGTACTCACTTTCTATCTTGAATGCACGCTGACTGACTAGGTTTTGTATTAGTTTATCTGATGTTTTTGTGTTGTGCTTCTCTGCTTTTTAGCCCTATCAAGTATGAAAAGAAGGCCCTATAATTACTTTCTTAGTCCTCTTCTGATTTTATCCGTTTGTGGTTAATTTTTACAACATTGTTAACTCTTTACCAACATTAGTGGTGGTGGCGTTGGGGGTGGCCGTGGTGTTCGACTTGGTGGTGGTGCCTTCGCTGGTGGACGCAGTGATGGCGGAGGCTATGGTCGTGGTGGACGCGGCGGAGGGAGACTTCAACACTAGGGTAGAGGGGGACACGGAGGAAGGGGAAATCACAATGCTCAAATGACAATTGATGCCTTACTAGCACAAGAGTCAAGGAGATTGATGCCAGTTCTTCATCCTCAGCGAGAAAACGGTGCCATGTGGTATGTATATACATTTCCAACTCTTGTGTTTTTATGTTTATTGGATGTTTCATTATATGTGATTTGGTTTTTCTATCTATAGTAGTAGCCTATCTCTCTGTGTTGTTTAGGTTATTCATGTTGTAAACGTGAATTGTTGTACATTGACTTGTTTGTGTAATGTAATTTGAACATTGGTCTTTACAGTTGATGTTACTTAATCGGTTATTCTCTCAAAGCAGGTTGTCTTTGCACCGAGAATGTCATGTCCTATGTGGGTTGAATCTTTCTTTATCTCATGTACAAGTGAATACTGTTTCATGTGTCACAGTTTTGTTTTTTTTTTTTTTTTTTTTTTTTTGTCTTTGCAGGTTCGGTCTTGACAATCCTCCACGGCGAGCAATTCCCACCTTTGTTTACTCAATCTACTTCTTAACTACTCTTTTCTGTTCTTTCCAGCTTTAAAACTCTGTTTTTTCCCAGAATTTTCATAACTATGCTTTAATCGGAGCTTTTGTATTTTGTAATCACAATGACCTTGTTGTGCAATGATATTTGCAGTTTATTTATGATTTCCAGTTTGTTTTTAAAACTTGCCCCACAAGGCAAACAATTCACCCCATAAATTTCAATTTAAATTTCAATTCACCCCACAAAACAACTGGTAGCAAATAGAAGCTCCTCTATTACAAATTGTCATAGCAGCTATAAGGTAATGCTTACGCTGAATTTGTAGCTAAATGTATCTAATTACTATGTAAATAACCGAAATAAAACGTAGCAAATACCCACGGATATCTGTAACTTTTTGTATCAATTAGTTACGGATAAGTTGTAACTAAACTGTAACACTTTGCGACAATTTGTTATACTGAAAATATTTGCTACTACCAAATAGTTACTAATTATTTTGGTATCAAAGTTGTAACAAACATTTTTTAGCTACAAAAAAAGCCTTATACCCACATTTTTTTCTGTAACAATGCTAGACATTTTTACTAGTGTGTACCCTTCGAAGTCACGTTTGCCACCAAATATATCTGTTACTTAGTCATATAAATTAGTAAGTATTGACGTGTGACATCTTTTTTTAATCTTGAAACTGTGAACTGAAAAACTTTTTTTTTTTGATAAAGAGGTGAAAGGTGTTATCGATATTTTGACGTGTGATTCAATTGTATTCGAATAATTAAACTGTCAAAAACGTGTACGATGAAAAAGAGAATATTTCACATTTTGTTATCCAATAAACTCGATGCTAATTTTAGTAAGCTTTTAGAGTGTTAATTAAACATTTCTCCTATTGGGTTTAAATGTAAATTAAGGATGAAATATAGAAGTAAAGATGTTATACGCGTTATACGACCCAACAAGTGACCACCCAGTCACACGTCACAACGTTTCAGTAACAAACTCTGAGATATTTTGATGTATGATTCAATTGTATTGGAATAATAAAACTATTAAAAACGTGTAAGATGAGTAGATGTGTAAGATTAAAACAAAACCTTTCAACTCAAGTCATGCTAATTTAGTCATAAAAATAATTTTTATTCATGCAATTTAAAATAATTAAAATGAAGGTATAATCATATATTTTGACGTGTGATTTAATTGTGTAGGATGAAAGAAAGTCTGTAAATTTCATGCTTGGTATCCACTAATCTGTATGCTGATTAGCCAACAATTTTAGTATCTTAATTGTGGAACTAAGATTTCTCGTTTTGGTTATGGATAATGAAAGCATGAAATAAAGTTAAAGATGTACGCGTTTTACAATCTCAACAAGTTAAACTAAAGTCACACATTTCAGATTTCCATAAATATATACCACTTCTGTCTTGTTTGATCATAACCACAATTTGTCTAGATAACTAAAGAAGAAAGAGCCAAATAACAGGTTCATACACGGAACTTGAAAACATATAAGATAACTAAAGAAGCTAATACGCTATATGTACTGAGTAAGCATTTAGCGTGTGTAGTAAACATTTCTCCTTTTTTGGGTTTAGATGAAAATTAAATTAAGGATGAAAGATAAAGTAAAGATTCTCTTATAAATAGCACATCTGCTGTCATTAGAACGTAATATCATTAGAACGTTTCATCTGCAGCGTGTTTAAGGCTTTTAATCTCAAAACACATAAGATAATGGACATTTCAAGTTTCGATTTAGAATCACTTCCTGGAGACCTACGAATGGAGATTCTATCATGGTTGCCTCTGAAATCCGTGGTGAAGTTCCTCATCGTCTCGAAGGAATGGCAATCTATAATACTTGAGGAAAGATTTCGAAACCTCTACTTGAGCCGATCGATGACAAGGCCTCGACTGATGTTCATAATCGAACGATTTCGTCGAAATGCATCACAGCCACCCGAACTTGATATGTCGTGGTTTCACTCTCTTTATCAAGATGGAAGATATCAGCACGTATTTCCTAACACTGAGATGTTGTTTTATTCTGTTTATCAAGAGGAGAAACCATTGTTGTCGTCTGGTGAACAACAATTGCTTATTCCTCGTGATACAATGGCTTATCATTATTCTCCGCCCATCGGAGGTTTGATCTGTATTCAGTTACGAACTAAGTTTGCGATTTTCAATCCGGGTTTGAAAAAGTTACGGAAGTTACCGGAGATCCAAGCACATGAAAATGTTGATGTACAAAGTTTTTTCGGATACGATGAAGCTACGAATGTATTCAAGGTGTTATGTTGGACACGCTTGTTTATATCAGGTCGAGAAACTAATGAATATCATGTGTTGACGGTGGGATCAAGTGAAGAACCTTGGAAAAGGATCACATGTCAGTATGATCATTTAACATTTAATAACGAACTGTGCAAAGAAGGGGTTTTGTACTATGGAGCCAGGTTATGTCTTGACGGATCTCTGGTCGTCATGAGCTTCAATGTTAAGTCTGAAAAGTTTAGTACCGTCATTGAATGTCCTGATGGAACTGCTTATAGCATTTGGAAGTTAGTGATTTATGATGGAAACATTGCCTTAGTGGATGAGACTGACTTTGAAAATGTTGTGAATGATCCGGATGGGGCTAGAGTTTTACAGATATTTGTTTTGGATGAAACCGCACAGAAATGGCGGGAAACGTGCATCAAGATTCATCGTTGGGAACAAAAAGTTGGAGATAGGGAACTTTATTTCAAAGGTACTATTGGAACAAGAGAACTTGTTTTCGCACCAGCCGATTGGTTAGAGGGACAAAATTTTGTGGTGTATTATAATCCAGCCACAAGAGAGTTAAGAAGATTTGAGATTGAAGGAATGGTTGATGGATACTTTGATGTTCAAACCTACTTGGATCATGTTGAGAGTACTTGGCTTATTGAAGAATAAGAGTTGGTTGTTCACTCTCTCAACTCTCATTGGGATTCTAATAATTTTCTTTCTATTGTGGTTAATCTTTATTTTACGCTAATTAATAATAATGTCTCTCATGTACGCTAATCTTCTCTTATTTTTTTTGTTATCTTTGAAAGAATTTTTACATGCGGGAGATGCGTTTCACAGGGAATCAGCTGAGGGGCACTATGTTCCAAATGCTCTGGTTTTATGGAGAATGTTGTCATGGAGGATCCATCGTACCTTGCTTCGGGTTCAGTTGAAGAAATCTCATACTCTTCAGCTGGTCCTCAGACAAGCACAGAGATTGAAGATGAATCTGGTGATGTTAACAATCTTGGGCCTTCAACCTCTGTTACGGATGCTAAGAATGATACTGAAGAACATTTGGTTGGGACCATGAATGAGCTGAACTTGACAGATGACGTTTCTGCTAATGAAGCAAATGCCGACAAGCAGAATATTCTCTCCCCTGAGGAGGTAGATGCCCTTCTTGACCAATGCCTTTTGCAAGCATTGCATACAACTCTAAAGGAGAAGGACCTACCCAGGCCATCCCAGGAAGTACTCTATGGTAAGAACACCATTCAAATACTTTAGTTACATGGAAAGCCAACTATTTTCTGGTATTGGGTTGGTAATATATGCAATCCAGCTTTACCTTGTTGGCTTTGACTATGATTGGGTTGTTTTATTATGCTCTGTTTATGTTTGTATGTTACTCTTGACTCCGTAAATGACAAGCTAAACACCTCGAATTGTCTGTTTTCCTTCTCCTTTCGAAGTGTGACTTACATATGTTTTCCTGTGCGTGGTGCAGGGCAAATCATGTATTACCTTGTAGGCCATCTGGTCTCACACTTGACATTAAGAAGTCTTGCCATAAAAAGTTGTCAAAGTGGCTGCAGTCTGGAATGGTCAGTTTTCTTACTGATTTCTCTTGTCTTATGGTATTCTTTTTTTGCTTGATTTAATATTTCGATATAACAGGAGTGTTAGTAGATGCTGTTCGTGTTTATCAATTTAGGAAGCTATTAGTATTAAGTGTTGTATGCTGTATCTTCTTGAAAGTCTGTAACACATTGGTACATTTACATTTACCATGATATACTCATAATTGCTAGTAGATTTGCTTTGGTGTCTCGATTGGCAACTACACTCTGTCACAATCTTTGAAATATATGCGCAGATATCTGTTAAAGAAGACAAGCATAAGAAGGAGATTATATTGATTTCAGTCAACCGCAGCCACCCAGATTACAAATCCTTCAAGCCAGAGAAGAAGAATGCTGAAGTCTCTGAGTCTCCTGGAGAGCGCTCCACAGCGCAACCTCAGTGCAATATTTGCATCAGTTGGGGAAGACAAAGGAAATCTGTACACAGCTTCCGAAGCCACTGATGTTGTGTTCAGATACATCGAGAAAGAAAATCTGGTAAAGCCAACAAACAAGTCAACGGTGGTGTTGGATGCAATACTATGTGATTCCAAAGGAGCTATCAAAAAGGGATCGGCATATCCGTCAGAGATTCACAAAAAGGATGTTGGGTCTACGTTTGTAGGTAGAATGCAGCCTCATCACGTAGTGATGAGAGAAGGCGGTGAGCCTGTGGTTCGTAAAGGAGCTATAAAACCGGTTCAGATAATGACAGAACGAAGACAAGGTAACCAAGGTCACAGGGATGGAGACGTTCTTGATAGAACCAGACTTGTTTGGATCAGAACTGCAGAAGAAGTTTGCTTGCAGTACTTCAGTAGGAGAACTGCAGAAGTTTTTTTTTTTTTTTTCATCTGTGTATATGAGAGATGATTGTTTTTTTGTTATGTGTTGCTTTCAGTTTCAGGTAAGAAAGGGTACGAGGTTCTGATTCAAGGAGGTGTGATTGATAATCTTGCGAAATATATGGTGGAACACTATGGAGTTCCAAAGAGATTCATTGAAGTTCTTGATAAGACTAGGAAGTGATTTTTTCTTTTTTTATGTTTAAACTTCTAATTTTATTTTATGGGTTTACATTACTGACTCAGTGACTCTTAAGATTGTTAAAGGAACCTTTGATTTGTACTTCTCTATAACCTTCACAGCTTCGTTTAACAGAGTCTTCTCAACAACGCTCGCGCATGGAATCAAGCTCTGTATAAATCAAATCAATACAGAGACTATGATGAACAAAACAAAGAGAGAGATGTAAAAACATATGTGTGCTAGATCTATTGATTTGTATGATGACTGTGTAATGAGTTTGCAAGTCCATAAAGTAAAGTGACACAGAGAGATTTGTTAACGGGGGGTTCGATTAACCTACATCCCCGAGACCTAGTCCAGAAACCATTCACTAGAAAAGTCCGCAACCTACCATTGCTATATGGCATCCACCACTCTTTTCTAGAATTACAATGAAAGAAGAACTACTACTCATTGTCTTTTCTGACAAGTATAGGTCTTCAACTGATACAGGAAAAGAGATAAGAAGAGTAGCACGTGTGGCACGTGAGAAGGAGAGGAGTTTCTGGACACGTGGGAGAAGTTTATTGGTCGAAAATGTTTGTTAGATGGAGAAAGAGCTGAAGCATATAAGAGAGAAGCGAAGAACATTTGCGGAATTGCCCAGAAAAATATCAATTTGTGTGATCTTCTTCTTGTTCAATTCTCTCTGTAAACTCTTTAAGTTTGTTGTTCCATTGTTGTTAGAGCTGATTCTTCTTCTAAGTTCTATCACTTGGAATTTGGATTCTCGTTTCATGAACGACGATTCAATTTAGTGTTGTTGATTTAGATTTTCATTTGAGTTACAGTTTTCCTGTAACAAAGGTATCAGAGCTAAACGACCTCGGAATCCATGGCGGACTCTAGATCGCGGTTTGAACAAGTGATTGCGGAACAAAATGAAAAGATTGACAAAAATATGACGGAACTGTTGAAAGCAATTAGAAGCATCTCCGATAAGGTGAATAACACATCATCGCGTGGTCTTCAACATCGACAATCATATCCGACGGCTTCGGAGACTTCAGAAACGGTGTCTCCGTCACCGGAAGTGGTTCGTGGTCACAACTCTGGTATGAATTCAAACTACTCAGCTGTTACTTGTTTATCAAAGCTGGATTTTCATAGATTTAGTGGAGAAAGGGTTAGAGAATGGTTGTTTGAGATGGAACAATTCTTTTCTCTTGATTTTACTCCGGAGGTGTTGAAAGTAAGGATTGCATCGAGTCATCTAGAGGGAGTTGCAGCAAAGTGGCACCAATCGTTGTTTGAATCTGATTTTGGGGTTAAATTGTTGAGTGATTGGGGAAGGTATAAGCTACTGTTGCAGAAACGTTTTGCTGAAATGGTGGATGATCCAATTGCAGAACTGAACCAATTACAAGAAATAGATGGGATTGATGAGTATCATACTCGTTTTGAGTCTATACGCACTAGACTGAACTTATCAGAAGAATCTTTGGTTAGTGTATATTTGAGAGGATTGCAGATGGATACTCAGATAAATGTTAGAATGTTTCAACCTCATTCAATCCGTCAATGTTTGATGTTAGGGAGGTTATATGAGCGGTCTCATCCCAAGAAAAACAATCTGAACAATAGGTATGTTGCTAAATGGAGTGGAAGTAGCATTCAGTCTAAAGGAATTTTATCACCTAAACCGGAGCTTGTTCATAAAACAGTTCTTCCTTCTACTATAGAAAAACAAGTGGATACTATAGCTCAGCCTCACAAAAAAGCTTGTGGTGAATCAGAAGAAGTTCAGGTGGAGAAGGTAGTTATAGCTCATATTTTGGTTAATGCAATTTCAGGAGCCTATGATTGTAGAACAATGAGGGTAAAGGGATCTTATGGGAAGCAAGTATTGTATATACTCATTGAATCAGGTTCTACACATAATTTCATGGATTCTAAGGTAGCTGAGAAGTTGAAATGTGTTCTAAAACCTGCAAGTATGGCTCAAGTTTCAGTAAATGATGGCAAATTGTTGAAGGTTGATGCTAGTATAGATAAGTTTCAATGGGAATTTAGAGGTACAAAATTTCAGACTGATCTTATGGTACTTCCATGGGGTGGGTGTGATATGGTGTTAGGCAAGCAATGGTTAGATACTTTGGAGTCCATAACTTGTGACTTGGAGAAGTTAATGATGCAGTTTCGTATTGGACATAGAAAAGTTCTTCTTCAGGGTATTAGGCAAGGTTCTGTCAGAGACATGAAAGCTATAAAGCTTAATAAGCTAAGGGAAGATCAACTTCAACTTTCCATGATAGATGGTCCTGAAGTTCCTGCTGGGGAACTGATGTTAGTATGCTCTTTGGAAGCTAAACATCAATCTGACCAAACAAAGTCTGAAGAGGAGCACATGGTTCAGCAAGAGCATTCTGTCGATAGAAAGAAACTGCAACATGAGCTGGTTGGTGAGACTGATTTTACAGTAGAAGTGGTGGATTGGTATGAGCGATCACCAAGTGTGAAGAAAGAAGAACCGGCTTGTGTAAATATCAATGAATTCATTTCATTCTCTCAGGTTATCTTTAGTGTGATGGTGTTTCACGTGTGGTATAAACGGAAGTTTAAACACCTACAAGCAGTTTTAGAGGGTCGTGATGCATTGATACTACAACAGTCTCTGCTTGATAATGAGGGGTTCCAGATCAAGCACAAGTGGCCATTTAAACTCTTGTCGTCAATCTTAGAGCTGGAATTATACTTGGACAGGCTCGTCCCTAACTATGCACCACAGTTTCATAGCTTAAGACTGATCATTCTTATGAGTATGGGGTTGTTTACAAAGCTAAGAAGCTAACTGCTTCCTTCGGCGTGGAAATGGAGTGTAGAACACTTGTTCCTTGCAAATCAGGTAGTTCTCTTCTCTACAAACCTTGAGGTCAAGGTTTCTCAAAGAGGGGAGATTTGATACAGGAAAAGAGATAAGAAGAGTAGCACGTGTGGCACGTGAGAAGGAGAGGAGTTTCTGGACACGTGGGAGAAGTTTATTGGTCGAAAATGTTTGTTAGATGGAGAAAGAGCTGAAGCATATAAGAGAGAAGCAAAGAACATTTGCGGAATTAACCAGAAAAATATCAATTTGTGTGATCTTCTGTAACAACCCGTCCCGTGGACCCCGCTAGCCTCACTGCTAGCCGCCCAAACGGACCCCAAGCTGGCCCTGCAGCTCAATTGGTGGCAACTTGTCCTGTGGGAAGGTTGTTAAAGGGTGGGGACCAGGGTTCGAGTAACGCCTGGCGCACCAATAACCTACTGTGGATTTGGATGAATAGTTCCATTTGCCCAGTGAGGGGTTAGGATCGATGCCCTGCAGGGCCAGCTTCGGGCCTATGGGGGCAAGCTAGCGGTGGGCTAGTGGGGTCAACGGGACGGGTTGTCACATCTTCTTCTTGTTCAATTCTCTCTGTAAACTCTTTAAGTTTGTTGTTCCATTGTTGTTAGAGCTGATTCTTCTTCTAAGTTCTATCACTTGGAATTTGGATTCTCGTTTCATGAACGACGATTCAATTTAGTGTTGTTGATTTAGATTTTCATTTGAGTTACAGTTTTCCTGTAACATCAACAAAACCATCAAAAGATCTCTCTATCTTCTTGATGGGGCAACATCATACACATGTGTGCCTCTCTCGATAAACCCTAGACGCGCAACCTCTCTTTGTCACGGCTGCCATCTATATATACTTGAGACAAAATCCCTAAGCTCCAAATATTCTTGCAATCTTCTTTTCTTTATTCGAAAGTGTCTTCATAACCACTCAAGGAAACTTCACGTCTCCAATTGAATCATGCCACATCATCTTTATTCCAAGCTTGATTCAGCCAGCGTTTAGTTCTCATCTTGCATAACACAACAGCTCCTTGTTGAACAACAAGACTTCGTACACTCGTCTCTGTTGCATCAACATATTCCGGCTGTGTTACGCACACCCATCTCTATTGCAACCTGCATCAATATACTCAGTCTAACAACCAGTAACAAATACTCCTTCAATCTCCCCCTTTGTTACTGAGTTTTAGAACTCAAGATCATCTTGTACCTTATACTTTGATGATCTTCATCCTTCAATACTGTCTCAGAATCTCTCCTTAAATTGTCACCGCATCTATGATTATTCTGACCCAGTGTGTATATTTCACATGTTGCAACTTCTATCATGTTCCAGCAACTACGCAACTCAGCAACATCACACGTTCCAGAAACTACACAACTCAGCAACATCACACGTATACTAACAATCTCCCCCTTGATGGCTGAGTTGTAGCTCATACGATCTAGCATCTTCAGTCTCCCCCTTTTTAGCTTAATTTGATACTTAAGCAAATAATCATTCAAGAAGATGCATAACAACACCAAGGCTTTGACTCCCCCTGCTTGAGTGCACAACTAAGATAANTGTCCTGTGGGAAGGTTGTTAAAGGGTGGGGACCAGGGTTCGAGTAACGCCTGGCGCACCAATAACCTACTGTGGATTTGGATGAATAGTTCCATTTGCCCAGTGAGGGGTTAGGATCGATGCCCTGCAGGGCCAGCTTCGGGCCTATGGGGGCAAGCTAGCGGTGGGCTAGTGGGGTCAACGGGACGGGTTGTCACATCTTCTTCTTGTTCAATTCTCTCTGTAAACTCTTTAAGTTTGTTGTTCCATTGTTGTTAGAGCTGATTCTTCTTCTAAGTTCTATCACTTGGAATTTGGATTCTCGTTTCATGAACGACGATTCAATTTAGTGTTGTTGATTTAGATTTTCATTTGAGTTACAGTTTTCCTGTAACATCAACAAAACCATCAAAAGATCTCTCTATCTTCTTGATGGGGCAACATCATACACATGTGTGCCTCTCTCGATAAACCCTAGACGCGCAACCTCTCTTTGTCACGGCTGCCATCTATATATACTTGAGACAAAATCCCTAAGCTCCAAATATTCTTNGAAAATGTTTGTTAGATGGAGAAAGAGCTGAAGCATATAAGAGAGAAGCAAAGAACATTTGCGGAATTAACCAGAAAAATATCAATTTGTGTGATCTTCTGTAACAACCCGTCCCGTGGACCCCGCTAGCCTCACTGCTAGCCGCCCAAACGGACCCCAAGCTGGCCCTGCAGCTCAATTGGTGGCAACTTGTCCTGTGGGAAGGTTGTTAAAGGGTGGGGACCAGGGTTCGAGTAACGCCTGGCGCACCAATAACCTACTGTGGATTTGGATGAATAGTTCCATTTGCCCAGTGAGGGGTTAGGATCGATGCCCTGCAGGGCCAGCTTCGGGCCTATGGGGGCAAGCTAGCGGTGGGCTAGTGGGGTCAACGGGACGGGTTGTCACATCTTCTTCTTGTTCAATTCTCTCTGTAAACTCTTTAAGTTTGTTGTTCCATTGTTGTTAGAGCTGATTCTTCTTCTAAGTTCTATCACTTGGAATTTGGATTCTCGTTTCATGAACGACGATTCAATTTAGTGTTGTTGATTTAGATTTTCATTTGAGTTACAGTTTTCCTGTAACATCAACAAAACCATCAAAAGATCTCTCTATCTTCTTGATGGGGCAACATCATACACATGTGTGCCTCTCTCGATAAACCCTAGACGCGCAACCTCTCTTTGTCACGGCTGCCATCTATATATACTTGAGACAAAATCCCTAAGCTCCAAATATTCTTGCAATCTTCTTTTCTTTATTCGAAAGTGTCTTCATAACCACTCAAGGAAACTTCACGTCTCCAATTGAATCATGCCACATCATCTTTATTCCAAGCTTGATTCAGCCAGCGTTTAGTTCTCATCTTGCATAACACAACAGCTCCTTGTTGAACAACAAGACTTCGTACACTCGTCTCTGTTGCATCAACATATTCCGGCTGTGTTACGCACACCCATCTCTATTGCAACCTGCATCAATATACTCAGTCTAACAACCAGTAACAAATACTCCTTCAATCTCCCCCTTTGTTACTGAGTTTTAGAACTCAAGATCATCTTGTACCTTATACTTTGATGATCTTCATCCTTCAATACTGTCTCAGAATCTCTCCTTAAATTGTCACCGCATCTATGATTATTCTGACCCAGTGTGTATATTTCACATGTTGCAACTTCTATCATGTTCCAGCAACTACGCAACTCAGCAACATCACACGTTCCAGAAACTACACAACTCAGCAACATCACACGTATACTAACAATCTCCCCCTTGATGGCTGAGTTGTAGCTCATACGATCTAGCATCTTCAGTCTCCCCCTTTTTAGCTTAATTTGATACTTAAGCAAATAATCATTCAAGAAGATGCATAACAACACCAAGGCTTTGACTCCCCCTGCTTGAGTGCACAACTAAGATAAAACTGCATATTACACAAAACCTTTCCTTTGCAACTTTTATCAAGCATATAAATTCAACCTTGCATGCAAGAGTATGATCAAACTTCTGCTAAACCATGCAGAGATTACCCCTTTTATTACCATTTTGCAAACATACTCCGACCAGAATTATCACAGAAGACTTAGGCAGCATGCTGGTAAAGAAGAACAATTAAGACAACTCTTAGCAGCTATACACACCACTGTCAAACCAACAACATCACCTGTGAAACGCCTGCGACATCACCTCACAGCTCTCATCAGCATCAACTTCAAATCTCAGAAGAAGTTGCTTCACAATCAACAAGAAACCGCTGTCGCCAATAGGAACAAGATCTAAACCTGCCGTACACACAGAACAGTCTCATCGGATGTGAGAGCAATTCTAAGAACAAAATGCAGAGACAATTTCCAAAAACTTCAAACCATCCTATAACCAAGCCTATAACAAACACCAACAGATCTCTTGTATTAAACCGCTCTTACCTGTAATCACAATCACATCTAGCATATGTAAATATCTTTGATCTCTCCCTTCTCGGTTTAATACTCAAAACAACCAATGAAACCAACCCAAGACCAACCAGAAAGTCACAATTCTGTTGAGAACAACGTTAGAAAAACCAGATGAACCTACTTTGTGATAGCCTTTACACAACACCTTTCATGTCAAACAGTAAGCCAATCAATGAAACAGGCAATTGCAAAATCTGAAGCAGTTGTCGTTGTAGTAGGCCTGGGCAAAATACCCGGATCCGAATATTCGATCCGAACCCGATCCAAAAAACCCGATCCGAATCCGTATCCGAAATTGTAAAATACCCGAACAGGTTCTAAATCTCTAAATCCGAAAACCCGAATCCGAACCGAAATCCGAACGGGTATCCGAATATACCAACATTATTAATATATAGTAATAATATATTAGTAATATTTATAATTGTAATAATATGTGTTCAAAATATTCAGATTTTTAGATATTTTCGACAATTTGAAGTATTTAAACTGTCTATTAGTAAATTTGGGTAGAAAATACTCTAAATTTTTAGATATATGGCGTATTATTGAATAATTTAGACTAAATTAGATACTAAAATTTTGAGTTTTGTGAACTTCGGGTAATCCGAATCCGAACCCGATCCAAACCCAAAGTCTAGAAATACCCGAACGGGTCCTATACCTCTAAACCCGAAAACCCGAAATACCCGAACCGAACCCGAACGGGTACCCGAATGTCCAGGCCTACATTGTAGTATGTGTACATCCGACTTCAACAATCACAGATTCTCATATAAATTCCTTCAGAGTTTAAGTACTAGAGTAGCAACAACTTCTTGAATTTCAAAAGCGATGTCCCAACTTTCACCTACAAGACACTTCAGCTTCCTGGGTTACAACTTAATCAGAGTTACTCAACTCTGAGTATTCTACCTCAAATTGATCCCGACCAACATCTCCTTGCAGATGTCACTTAAGTTAACCTTGCAGAACTGAACCGGAGTTACACAACTCTGAGTATTCTACCTCAAATTGATCCCGACCATCTTATACTAATAGTGAAAATGAATCCTTCTCTTGAACTTCAATAACTGAGTGCACTCTTCTCTTTCTTCTTTCAATAGTCAGAGATCTTTCTTGCTTTTCTAGGAACCTTTTGTAACCACAGTCACCCACAGCTCTCCTTGTGTTTACAAGCGTGACAATAAACCAAACACCATCCTTCACACTAGTAGGAACTTCCATAACAATGCTTGATCACAAACCACTGAGCTTCTTATATCAACAAAAGTCTAAGGCCATTCGAAAGAGACCGGATCATCAATCAACCTTGAAATTTGCAGCTGAAAATCAGACTTAAAATCTCTCAGAAAATGTTATAATCTTGATTTTCATCCCTTTGATAGACTGACCACAACTCATGCCTTTCTTAACTTGAAACAACATGATACCTCATTGAGCTCCACCAATTCAGCATAATCCAAAATCTTCTAACTGAACTTCACAAAAACTCAGCCTCAAAGCAACCTTAAATCTTGACCAAATCCTTTGTAAAACTAACTTTAAAACCTTTCCTCACTGGTGACCAAAAAAAAAAAAAAAAAACCTTTCCTCACTAAATCCTTTGGAGCAACCCTATGAGAACCACTGAACGCAAAATGCATATCTTGACGAAACTTATAAACACCATCCATTACTCAACAGAGGTTAAAGACTTGTATTGAAGCTTTTTCAAAACAAGGAACTCTTGACTGAAGCATTTTCGTCTGTCTTGATGCAGAGGAAAAACGGCGTAGCAAACCAACCCAGAAAATTACAAAATTTGGTGGGAATATCAACAACAGTCATCCAAAGCCACAGGAAAAAACGGATCACGATTTGGAGTTTCGGTTTGAGAGTTACGTCCAATTTCCTAAGACAGATCCAGACTGGTACGACCTGCGAGTATCCAACTTTGAGAGCAATTTCCCATTCAACCACAAGGAACCAGAAGTATATCTCTATATCCTTGGAAAGATGTTGTTCTCAAGTTTTCAGAACATCTTTCAAAGCTAAAATCTGAAGTCTGTAGCAACATAAACGAAGAGGAAAGTATCCACCAGAAGACAGAGCCATATTCATAAAAAACTGTTGTCTGATCTCTTCTCAAATATCAACGGCAGCTGTAAAAGCCATAAACCACATTATGAGACCTTTTCTTTTGAGCATCTCTTCTTCTTCTTACGGCATGAACTATTGATGGTTGCATCAAGACCAAAAATCTCTTTCTCTATTCTTTGAACATGAACAAGAGCATTAACAAGATCATCACCATTTAGAAACAATACTCCCATAACTATCCATAACACCATTGTTGCTTTAAGTTCCACTCACCAGAGATTTAATCACCACTTTCACATCAAACAACACAACAAAGACTCCATAGCAGTAGTTCTTTAATGGCTGAACGATCGCACCTACAAGGAATCTTAATTCCTCTTTGCTTTGCTTTGGATCGTCTATAAGAAGCTGCCTGTGGTTAGCAACAATCTTCTCCCCCTTGTTGACTGTGTGATTCAACTAAGGATATATCCAAACCATGAATCACATAATCAACACATCACACACTGAATTCATTTAAGCTTATAACATCCACAACTTTGACTCTGAAAATAATATCACAGGCATCTCGCTCCTGTCTCTAATTCCAAGACCAAAAGAAGGCTCCCTTTGAGATCTTTTTTCAAAAAAAATGCAAATTCACACTATAGCGCCAAACTCCAGCCAAGAAAACAGTCCTCAGCAATCTGAAAATAACTTCACAATATCCACAGCAGATTTATTTCCATTACGAAGAAAATTTCACTTTCATCACCACACCTTCAGATAAGTCTTCTTTCCCCACTTCTACACAATCAACTTTCTTCTACTCACTGTTGAGTCTTGATACCTAGTTGATTGTGATTTCCTGACCTAGGAACATTAAAAAACTTCTGTTTCTTTTTCCAAACATGAGGTCTTGAACTAAGCTTCTTCTCCTGCCTTGATGCAGAGCATAAACGAGATAATAGAACAGCCCAGAAAAAAACCAAAATGTTGTGAGATGATCAAGGGCAGCAATATGAAGCCACAGGTGAAAGCAGATCATGGTTCGGGTTTACGGTTTAGAAGTTATGACCAAATCTCCAAAACATATCCAGAAAGATACAACCTGCGATGAGCCAACTTTGAAGGCAGATTCCCATCAAACAACAAGGAACTAGAAAGAGATCTCTATATCATTGGAAAGATCTCGCAGTAACCTTTCCAGAACAACTTTCAAAGTTAAAATCTGAAATCAATAGACATAGAAAAGATCTGAGACAGAGTAATATCCATGAAGCCCAACATCTTAAAACAATCGAAGGCAGTAGATGGAGATAATACAAAGCTTCTCAAATATAATTTTCAGCCACGGACAAAACACCACACTTTGCAACAGACTATCCTCAGCTTCATTGCTTTCCCTTCCCGATTAAAGTCAGACAAACATGAAACCTCTTGTCGAATTAGACTCACTTTCTTTCTATTCAAATCGGAGAAAAATAACATGAGGGTGTGTTATTAGCTCTTTTCTCTAAATTTCCCAACAAGAGTAACACTTGTGATTGCACAGAACCAATGAAACAGACATTGAATCCTCTGCGGCGCTATCGGTGAGTGTGAGATGAACGACTTCTTCTCTTACCCAAAATCAAAGTTAACAACAGCACTTTGTCTCTCTCTTCACCTTCAGAGACGCAGAACTAGGACTCACCCCAGATTCTGGTCATCAACTATGAATCCAGTGACATCTTCTTTGCCTGCAACTCTCTTTAGAAAACAACAGAGCTCACAAAGATTCGTCGATCATCACTTCTTCTATTCACTTAGATCTTTAATTTCACAAGACTGAGAGAATTCAATCTCTCAAAATAACTCAATCTAACTCAGAAACTGAAACACCTTTTCTGGCATAATTCTCTCTATCAGCAGAACTAACGAAGAAGAAGACTCTGATGCACACATGTCCAAAACGACCCAAAGAAAAACCTCTTTTTCTTTAATGGATGTTCTAAATAATTCACATACTCCATAGTTGGCTTTTATGGGCCTGAAACGATTCATAACACATAGGTCAAAAGTTTAAACCTGGCCCATGTCGAAAACTCATCTTGCTTCAAACTCTTAATTTCTTCGACGACAAGGAGCTTCCCGTAGACGTCCCTAAGAATTCCGGTGGACAGTCTAAACTGACAACTCCAACGACTTGACATCAATTCAATCATCCTCATCTTTCTCTGTTTCTCTTGGTTTCTTCAATTCAACCAAACTTAAGAGACTCTGAATTTTCTTCTCAAACAACACAAAGCTTCTCTTCTCTCTTATCTAGCAACACATCCAAGGTCTAACCTGTTAGAGATAGTAATCTCAGATTGGTTTCCCGCTCTGATACCAATTGTAAAAACATATATGTGCTAGATCTATTGATTTGTATGAGGGAAAAGGGCATTGCAAACGTTTTGTTTTCTTCGAAAAAAAATTGTGGAACATCCACACACTGGGGATTCGAACCCACAACCTCTTCCATGTTTAGCATAAGACTTAACCAATTTATTCCACAACAATTCTCAAAAATATCATACAAACTTATTAATATAAATTTATATTTAATTCTCAGTTATCAATTATAAATTTATAAATATATTCTCAGTTATATTTAATATAAATTTATAATTTATAACTAAGAATTAAATATAAATTTATAATTTCTAATTTCATTTAATTTAATTTATAAATTTATATTTAATTATTAGTTATAAATTATAAATTTATATTAAATTTATAATTTATAACTGAGAATATAAAGATAAATTTGTATAACTGTTAAATTTATAAATTTATAATTGATAACTGAGAATTAAATATAAATTTATAAATTAAATATAACTGAGAATATATTTATATTTAAATTAAATTAATTTATATTTAAAAATGAATTGAAATATTTATAAATCTTAAACCTTCAACCTTAAACTTTAAACTTTAAACATTTCATTTAACTGATAATTTATAAATTTATAAATATATTCTCAGTTATATTTAATTTATAAATTTATATTTAATTCTCAGTTATAAATTATAAATTTATAATTTAAATATAAATTTTTTAATTTATCCGTTATATTTGATAGAAGAAGAACCCTAGGATTTTTATTTTTTCCCCAATTCAAATTCATTTAATTGGGACTTAGATACCTTATAGGTTTATAAATATAAATTTGTGTGCTATAACCGAGTATTGTTGTGGGATCAGTTGGTTAAGTCCTATACTGTTTGTATCTGAGGACGCGGGTTGAACCCGCGGGAGTGAGGATTTCTATAATTTTTTTCGATTTCGAGGGATGCTACCTTAGGTTTATATAAATAAGTTTGTATGATTCTTTTGAGAGTTGTGGGATAAACTGGTTAAGTCTTATGTCAAACACGGAAGAGGTCGTGGGTTCTAACCACCAGTGTGTGGATATTCCACAATTTTTTTTCGAAGAAAACAAAACGACGTCGTTTTGCATTTTCGATGGCAGTCAATACACACGTGGATTCTGAGTCAGCGTTTCTAACGGTTGACTTAAATCCGTTAACGTGGAATGTGAAATTGGCTCAATTTTGTGAGTATAGATAGGAAATTTGAAATGTCTTAGGGTACATGTATAAATTGGCACTCTTTATTTGTACAGATAGCAATTCGCACTTTCGGAGTGTGTACGGGTATGAAATGGCCCTTTTCCCATTTGTATGATGAGTGTGTAATGAGTTTGCAAGTGCATAAAGTAAAGTGACACAGAGAGATTTGTTAACGGGGTTCGGTTAACCTACATCCCCGGGACCTAGTCCAGAAACCATTCATTAGAAAAGTTCGCAACCTACAATTGCTATATGGCATCCACCACTCTTTTCTAGAATTACAATGAAAGAAGAACTACTACTCATTGTCTTTTCCGACAAGTATAGGTCTCAACAAAACCATCAAAAGATCTCTCTATCTTCTTGATGGGGCAACGTCACACACATGTGTGCCTCTCTCGATAAACCCTAGACGTGCAACCTCTCTTTGTCACGGCTGCCATCTATATATACTGGAGACAAAATCCCTAAGCTCCAAATATCCTCGCAATCTTCTTTTCTTTATTCGAAAGTGTCTTCATAACCACTCAAGGAAACTTCACGTCTCCAATTGAATCATGCCACATCATCTTTATTCCAAGCTTGGTTCATCCAGCGTTTAGTTCTCATCTTGCATAACACAACAGCTCCTTGTTGAACAACAGACTTCGTACACTCGTCTCTGTTGCATCAACATATTCCGGCTGTGTTACACACACCCATCTCTATTGCAACCTGCATCAACATATTCCGGCTGTGTTACGCACACCCATCTCTATTGCAACCTGCATCAACATACTTAGTCTATCAACCAGTAACAAATACTCCTTCAAGAGAGAGGTTTGAGTTTTTTTTTTTTATATTATTATACCTTGAAATGGTCATAAGCGTCGTTGAAAGAATCGACGAAACCATCATCGAACAAATCGAATTCGTCATCAGAGCTATCATCAGAGACATTAATTATTAATTTGTTTTTCATTTAATTAAATAATATTAAGTTTCTATTTTTTGAAAACAAGATTTCTCATCCTAAATAAATATCCAAAACAATCATAACCACTTTTTTTAACATTAAGTATTAAGTGTATAATTAATTTAATAAATATTAAGTTTCTAATTTTACAAAACAATATTTTCTCCATACACAAATTTCCTAAACAATAGGCCTAATCAATAAACAAATTGATTTTCGATCTTGGAGGAGGATCTGTGGCCGAGACTTTTGATCTCAACGTATTTAAAACTAATTTTTACTTTTACGCGTTTTCTATGATGAGCATTTACGGATTAAAAATCTTTGAACATGTTGCCTGATCCGCCTAGCATGACGGTTTAGACTATAGAACCAACACTAAAACTATTAGTTTATCTCATATATACTATAGATGTGTAATCATTGTTTTGAAAATTAACTTATAAATTATTTAGTATATGAACTACAAAATATTACACATACTATAGCACATTCTTAATATTCCAAAAAAAAAATCACATAAAAAATATACACTAACATACTATATAGGCATATACCTTTGTTTAATTCTAGAGAACAAAACAAGTCTAGAATTTTATATTCTATCTAATAACAAATTAAATATAATTAAGTTATAAACTTTATAAAACGTAAGAAGAAGAAAAAAATTTCTAAAAAAGATTCTAAATAAATTATACAAAAATTAATTAATTGAGAATTTGAAAACTAAATAAATTAAAAATTATTATTTAAAATACAATAATTTATCATTTACTTTCGCGGTGTACCGCAGGTGAAATCGTAGTCTTAAGGTAAAAGGAAAACAACCAAAAACATTCTGAAATGTTTTTTTTACGATATGTGCATTTGTACCTATATTATGCCAAAATGTAATTTTATATTTGAACCATTTATAAATTCAAATTTTAAGCATGAACCACTGTAAATTATGGGGAAAAAGATCAACACTGAATTTAACGGTATTAAATTTTAATCAACAGAAAGTCTGTTTTTTCGGGTTTAAATCTCGGGAGCTCTCTACTCTCCAACAAAAAATTCTCAAATGCTCTTCTTATTAAACTGAATTTTGTTATTAATAATTTTAAATCAAAAATTACGGAAAGACTTTCGCGTCCTTTACAAATCAAATATACTACCGACACAACCAGTCTAAATGGGTTAAAAAGATCCGAAAATACTCAAATCGGGTTAAGTCGATAAAAACTGGAAAAGTAAAGGTTTTTCTTTTTTTCTACATCGTTATTGTCGAAGAGAAAACCCCAAGAGAAACCGGCGATTTCAAAATCCTTCTTTTCAATAGAATCAAAATCCTTCTTTTTAATAGAAACCGGCGATTTCTTTGGGTATTTGGATCTTATTCTTCTCCTCTTACCTTTCTTTGTTGTGGTCGAGATTGCCGATTGTCTGTAGATTTCATGTGGATTGTTTTGTAGAATCAGAAATTAATGTAATCATTTTTGTTCATGTTTGTTTGTAGGTTTGGGGAAAGGGAGAATGGCTAAAAAAACAAAACTCAGTCCTAAGTGAAAATTCGAAATCTATAGAACCAGATATCGCTAATGAAGATGGAGAAGAATCGCATCCAGAAGTTGATACTGAAGGAGCTTCCATCACTGGAGGAGATTCAACGGTATATAACTGAACCCACATGTGAATTACTTAGTAAAGGATTCGGTATAACTCGGATGATTTTGATGTTGTAAATTTCTAAAAGTAAAAGGTACAATTGAGTAGGATTTGGTATAACTAGGATGATTTTGGACCCCTTTAGACATTTTAGTAAGTAAAAGGTACAACCCACTAGGATTTGTTATAACTAGGATAATTTTGTACATTAGAAATTTGTGAAAGTAAAAGGTACAACTGAGTATAACTCGGTATAACTTGTTTTTGAATGCAGGATTCTGATGAGGAAACAGAAGCTTCACAACCACTTGGCATGTTCTTCGAACCTAGTGAATATATGAAACCGTTCAAGATATCAGCTAAGTGCTACATTGATAGAGCAGTGAAACTGTTGCAGAGCCATCCTTCAGATGATGAGGTGTAATGGTTTACGGAGCATCCTCAGTTCAAACATTTCTTCCATATGCCTAGGTATGCAAACCATAAGATGCAGGCTCTGTGGATGCTTTTTCTTCGCACATCATGCTTAGATAAGAAAAAGGAGTGTTGGTTTATTGTGAACGGGGTTCCAGTCCGGTACTCTCTCACTGAAATGGCACTCATGTCTTGATTGTATTGTCACGAATATCCAGCCTACTATGAAATTTTGGGTAGCAATGTGTTTGTTGGAGAGCATTTTGGTCCAGGGGTAACGATACAGTTTCACGAGCTGGAGCCATAGCTACTGTCAATGAAGAAATCTTCTGATGACCGTCTAAAAATGGCAGTCCTCTATTTTTTATGTAGTGTCATAGTAGGAAAGGAAAAAACGGGAGAGGATGCACCATCTGTAGAGAGTTTCTTTTACCGAGCCGTAGGTGACCTAGAATTGTGTAAATCATTCCCGTGGGGGAGATTTGCATTTGATGCTAATATGAAAGACCTTTTTCATATTATGCACTCATGTAGAGGAGTTGTGGGTCCACAAAAGGTGTTTCCTAGTTTTGTTATTCCTTTGTTATTTTTTTTTTTTATTGTAGATCAATTTATAACTAATTTCTAACTAATATTTGATTGATTTCTGTTGTGAATAGCTTCTAGGGTATGAAGTTATTCAAGCTCTGAAGAACAATTTTCAAGAAATTGTTCGAGAAGCAAATCCTGAGTGTCCTCGGATGTGTAAGTGGAAGTTCAAACCAAGTCATCTTAAAGGTTTTCCAATGTCAGATTTGTATGATACTCTTAGTACAACTACAGTAAGCTATTTGTAAATATAAATTACATTACGTATTAAGTATTGATGCATTATAGTTGTATTTAAAAATGATTCTTTACTTTTACAGGAGATTCAGAGTATCATGTATCCATCTCCCGATGAGAAAGTTCTTATGAAGAAAATCATGGATCACGATTGTGGATGGAATGATGTGGATGATGCAATTGCAGACGGTTGGACAAAGTGTCTAATTAAGGAAAAGAAGATAATATGTTTTGAAAATATGCATAAAGCAGATGTTGCTAGCCGAGAAGTTGAGGCTAATCCAGATGCAGATAATTTGGCTCAGGAAAATATTGGTCAAACAAAGCAAGGTCGGAAGAAGGTTGCTCGAACCAAGGTGGCTCTGAAGAAGGTGAATAATTGATTGGATGAGGTAGAGAACCGATTAATGAAGTGTTGAATAGTGGATTCGAGAAGATGAATGCGAAGTTTGATTCTCTAGATACAAGATTGAAAAATGTGGAGGACATTGTGAAACAGTTGAAAGAGGTTGCTGAGAATGTAGCGGATTGTGGGGATGTGGGTGAGGATGAAGAGGTTGCCGAGGCTACTAAGAATGTAGCGGATTGTGGGAATGTGGGTGAGGATGAAGAAGTTTCTGAGGATGAAGGGGTTGCTGAGGATAAACGGGTTGCTGAGGATGAAGTGGTGGTACAACCATTGGATTGTGAGGTGAGTAAAGAGGTGGTGGGTGATAATGGAAAAGAGGTGGGTGAAGAGGGTGAGGCAAGTAACAAAATCAAGAACACTTACAAGAGAAAGACAAAGAAGAAAAAAGGAACAGAAGAGGTGGGTCAAGACGATGGAGAGATGGCTACAACAAAGGTGCAACATGTAAGCAAGAGAAGGAGGAGTCCCGTTATGACGAGAGGGCTTACCAAGAAAATGTGATGTATGTTTGTAAAACTGGGTAGAACTTGGGTTTTCATTTTGTATAACTATGTTTGTTTGAAAAATTTGGTACAACTAGTGTGTTGTTTTGTTGTAAAACTATGTCAGTTTGCAAAAGGTGGTACAACTTCGGTTTTTTTGGTATAACTATGTTAGTTTGAAAAACTGGGTACAACTGCTGTGTTTATTTTATTTTGGAAACTATGTTAGTTTGAAAAACTTGGTTCAACTGGTGTTTTATTTTGTATATAAACATCAGCTTGAAATAATTTGGTACAACTGGTTAATGAATACCTAGTTTTACATAGTTGGAAAGTAGTTTGAAAACATTATTATTTGAAGAAAATTCTTAGGACACATCATTAAACATTTTAAACATCATTGACTGAAGAAACTACTTAGTAAACATCATCCTTAGTTGACTAGGAAAATACATATATAGTTGTCTGTAATTGGACAATGACAAGGAAAATACATATAATTGTCTTTGATTGTCCGTAGTTGGACACTGTCAATAGCAACCCCACCATTTCCCAATCACGACTGTGATAATACAACCAGATAAAACTAGTACCACACCCATCGTTTTGTTAATTTTCTTCTTCTCCAGGCTCTCGTTCCTTTCCATCTTCAACAATCTAACTTCTTCTTCAAGAACACCCGCTTGAAAATCCAATTGTTCAATCTCGTTTATCATCGCCTCATCTACCCACTTAAACACATAGTCATCGTTCTCAAGCTACAGTTGAAAATTGTAAATATTATAAATATTACCAAGAAGTCCATAAAAAACCGAAACTATTACCTTCTTTGTTGCAGCATAGGCACACCGAAAGTAGCGTCGAAAAGGATTCCCATTCGTCCTAGATGTTTTTTCAACTACGTTCTAACCACACTAACACAACTTTGGAATTCCTGGAACTCTGACTCTTGCGTGGGTAGAGGTTCCAGTCGAAGATGCAAAGACATGACTCATCTTCTCTTGCGAATTGCTTCTCAAACCCCCAAATCTGAAATCTTCAGCCTCTTGATCTTTCCACTCTCTCTCTCTCTCTCTCTCTCTCTCTTCTTCTGTCTTCTAATGGATAAATGGAATTAATATGAGAGATTTGTGGGTTTCAAAGTTTTAATGGGTTAATTGGATAGGGTCCGGGTATTGGGGGAAAATCTAAAAATTTTGGGGGAAATCTGAAATTTTTGGGTAGGGTCTCAAAATTTTCAAAATATTTCAAAAAAAACAAGGACCCGTCAATGTTGTCTGCCAGGTGGCGCCGCAAAGGAGATGTTGTTTGCCAGGTGGCACCGCAAAAATACACTCAGTTGTTCCTAGTTTTCAAGTTGGACTTGCTTGTACACAGTTGTACATTTTGTTAATTTCGTGTATAATCAGTTATACTTTAAATTAACCTAGTAATTTCTAGTTGGACCCAAAAGTGAAATATCTAGATTACATTTTCAATGTTTTCAAAAAAAAATTACATTAAAACATCAGTTTTATGTGATTTGTAATTTATTGGAGATAGCAAGAAGAAACTCATCTTAAAAGTATAAGGTCTTTGTTGTACAAGAATGAAATTTATGAATATTATCCTATAAAAAAAAAAGTTGAATCACACATGTTTGTTTTAGAAGATTAATCACACATATTTCACACATAAGCTTAGTGAATATGAAGATATATCACCCATTTTTAATATTATCCTATGAATATGAATATGGTCGTAGTTGTACTAGTTGTTCTAAATTATACAAAGATTTTTGTACAATGTGATTTTATTGGGAGCTATCCTACCCAATAACCCCTCTTATTTAACCTAGTTCACACAAAGCACGTAAATATGAAGATTTATATGAATATGATCGTAGTTGTACCATTAGTTGGTCTAAGTTGTACAAACTAAATGGGAGCAAAGTCATACATAGTTCTATAAATATGAAATCAGTAGTACCAAGTTTTACAAAAATATTTAAAATAATGTTCATCTTGGCTATCGACACCATCGTCTTCGCTACCTCCCTCATCTTGGCTACCGACACTGTCGCTTTCATCTTCCCAACTTGATTCATCTTCGCTACCTCCCTCACCTTGGCTACTCATATCGACTTGTCCTTGGCTACTCGTATCGCCTTGTTCTTGGCTACATCCCTCAGCTCTCAAACCAACGACCTAAATTTCTTCCGGGTACTCGCTTATGCTTTCTGCGACATTCTCTAGATGCACGTTTTCTTCTTTCTTGAGTTCTTCCTTTTCTTTTCTTTTTTGTAATTTGGAGGTAATGCATACAACTCTTGTTCATCACTTGGAACAGTCCACTCAGACTTATGCGGCACTGGATAAATAGTCCTGACATATCCCAAAATCCAGAACTCTACTAAGTAATATTTGGTGCACAAATCATATAAATCACGTACCTCCGTTGTTCTACCATCTTGTTTCAATAAATTCATGGCAGCGGCTATTGCATGGACACAAGGGTACTTGTCTAAGTCAAAATAGCGGCAACTGCAACTCTTATTTCTCAAGTCTACCACATAATTCTTCCCATCGTGACCAATAACATTGTACTCTAGCTGGAAGGTGTTTAGCTCAGTCACTGGTAGCTTGCACGCAACCTCACATCTTTTATGTATTAAGTTCTCCACAAAAGGAACTAGTTTCTGTGCATTTGTTCCAGCAGCAGCTTCTTTCCTATGTTTGTTAAACCATTCTGCAAATTTTTTAACAATTGCATCAATCATAGGTACGCATACTTCCTTGCATCCTTAAAAACAACATTCATAGACTCCACAGAATTGTTGGTGTCAATGTTGTACTTTAATCCAGGAACATAACACTTTGCCCATTTTTTCACTTCGGCAAACTCATCAAGGTACGCGGCTGCCTTAGGGTACCTCATCCTAAAATCTTGATATTGTACTTCGAACTCGGCTACTGTATAAATAACAGCAATTTCTCTGAACTTTGCAGCAGCTTCATCTCTCTGCCAGGTTGCAACTTTTTTTTTCACATTCTGCGACAAATGGTAGATACAATGGCCATGCTCACACCTCGGGAACACCACACTCACTGCCTTGAGCAAGTTTACATTTCTATCTGAAATAAATACCAACTCTTCACTATCTGGTATGATGGTTTTCAAGGTGTTGAAAAACCACGTCCAACTATCCTCTTTTTCACCATCGATTACATCAAAGGCTATCAGATAAGATGAGCCGGATCTTGAGCTGTGGCAAAAACTAGAGCACCACCATATCTGGTCTTTAGGAAAGTAGCATCCACAATAATCACTTTTCTCATGGCTTGAAACCCTTCAATGCAAGCTCCCAAAGCAACAAATAGGTACTTGAACCTTTTTTGGTCATCTAATACCACACTAGTTTTGGTACCATGATTCACCTTCCTTAACATGTACAAATATGAATATACCATCTTGAAACTCTCTTCTAGACAACCACGAACATCACTAACAGCTAGTCTTTTCCCTCTAAATGCAGTAGAGTATGATACATCAACACCAACTTTTCCTTGGACAAGAGAAATGAGTTCCTTAGGAGCTGGAGTAACAAATTTACCTGGATAATCTTCATGAAAAACGGATGCAACTAATCATGGTGTGCCTTTCCTTTTCAATCCTGTACTCGAAGTAGTCCGAGAGCATGAATGCATTGGTCTGTAGACTCTAACTGAAAACCGAGTTGAATTCTTAATCTTTGTAACTCATAAATATCATTTACACCCTTCTAATGATTGAAGACATCTTACCACATACCGTTTCTTGTCCGAGTTAACAATCGCTACTCCAAAACATCCAAGATGTGAAGCTTTATCAACTAAATCTTGCACTGATTGCTTGCTTTCAAATTCTTGACCTATTTCCAGACCAATACCATCTTCCCACGGCTCTAAAAACTTTACACTACCAACTTCACAAATACCATTATCAATGTCATTTTCAAAATCATTTTCCTTGTTGTTATCAACACCCCTCTCCACATCTCGGATAACAACATTTTTTTTGCAGCACCAAAGTCCCTTGCGGTTCTAAAGGCTCTGCAAGTTGCAAAGGTTCTTGCAGCATCAATGGCTCTTCTGAATCCAACTGCTCTTGCGACTCCAAAGGTTCTTGTGACTCTAAAGGCCCTTGCAGTTCTGTCTGTTCCTTGCCTCTACCACTTGAAATCAGTTCATCATAATTTGCACCAACTGAACTTCTTTTCTCTAATCTTGAAATTTGCTTCTGTCGTGTAACTGTTTCCAAATCTTTGATGACTTCTACATGCAACACACTTCTACGTTGTTGTTGATCCATCGAGGTTAGATAAAGATATAAATCTTCATCATCACAAATATATGTTGGTGTTTTAGTAACCACGACCAATGGAATGTAACTTAATTTCAGCTCCATCATAGATTCATCTATCCCAATCTTTCGGCCAATCTTATCCACTAACATCGAATAGGTTATATCATCTACTGATTGTTGAACTAGTATAGCTACTAACTCGGGGATGATATGAAAGAAGGGCGAAACAAAGGGCTTTATTAAGATAGTCAAAGATCTTCGAATTACAATGCAACCGTTATAAGCCGTTCGGCGAATTACAGAGAATTGTATTCTCAAAATGACTAACTAAACTATAGCATAGAATCGGATTTACTCTTGACTCTTGCCTGATGTTACTTGGTCTCTTCTGCAAACTGCTCCCTCGGTACTTATAGCTGATGGGACGCTTCACCTCTCTGCCTCGGGATCGATGTGGGATTGTCCTCAGGTAAAGTCGGTGATCGTTCTTATTCGGGCCGTCACTCATTGGGCTGTTCGTCCTAATTGGGCCTTCCAAGAGCTTTGTCGGCCCGACCTATGGGTTTTAGTCGGCCTGCCTTCCTGGATTTTGGGGTGACTGTTTCGATAGTGGGCCTGTAGGAAAGCCTGTTAAGGCTGGGTGAAACCCATATCCAACAATTGTCCCCCCCCCCCTTAGTTCATTTTGGTCAGCCCTGGGCCAATGAGCTTGTTCGGGAAATATTAAGTTTGGCTCATTATCGAAACATTGGCCCGATCTCTTATATTCTGTCGAGGAGAGGAAAGCTGGAACGTCGTTTCCTAGGGTTGCGTCGCTTCGCGCTCACTGCCACTTTAAGGTTTTCTTTTTCCGCCACTTATAAAAGGAGACTTTTTAGGGTGCCCTCTTCAGTTCTTCTCCAGCCGCAAAAGTCGAGGTAATCCTTCTTTCTCTTTCGTTAGAACCTTACTCTTTTTTATTCTTCCTTAGTTATCTTTTAGGTTTTTAGCGTAGTTTATACTTGCTCCCAATCGGGTTTGTTGTTGAGAGTAATTCTGCCGGGGTGTGTATATCGGACGCATGTCTCTGACACTTTTCACACTTCATGGCAAACTGTTCACAGTCATTGACCATAGTTGGCCAGTATATTCCGTGTTTTCTGATTTTTAGTGCTAGGGCGTGTCCGCCGGAGTGGTTTCCTCCGGCTCCTTCATGCGTTTCCTGCATTACTCGTCGGGCTTCTTCTGCCGAGATGCAATGTAGTAATATGCCGGCCGCGCTCCAACGGTAAAGGCGTCCCTCGACTATAACGTACTGTGCCGCTTTCTTTTTAAGGCGTCGGGACTGCCATTTATCCGCCGGGACTACTCCTTCGTTGATATACTGAAGTATTTCTTGGCGCCAGTCAGCGGGCTCGGCGGTGGACTCGGCCTCATGGTTAGGCTGTGTCTCATCGTCAAGGTCGGCGAGTCCCACCGGGTCGGCAGATATGATGTTAACCTGAGCCCCAGCATCGATGCTACTTACCGAAATACTCTCGACTGGGATTACCCGACGTAGGTCAGGGTCTGAGGTTGACGCTAGGATGGCCAGAGCATCTGCGGGAGCATTGGCGCTTCGCGGTATTTTGTCGATCACGAAGTGATCGAATTCTTGTGCAAGCTCCTTGACTATTTTCAAGTACGCGTCCATGCGGCCGCATTTGGTGCCGTACTCGCCATTGTATTGGTTGGCGACGAGCTGGGAATCACAGTAGGCGTGAAGCCTTTTTACGCCGATCCCTGCTGCAAGTCGCATTCCGGCAAGTAAGGCTTCATATTCCGATTCATTGTTTGTGGCGGTGAAATTGAGGCGGAATGACTGCTCAACGACCTCTCCGGTGGGGGATGTCAGACGAATCCCGATTCCTGAGCCGTGCTGCGACGAGGCTCCGTCGACGTACAAATACCAGTTTTCCTCGTTTGAAGTAGTTGAGGTGAAATGTTGAGGCAGTTCGACAATGAAATCTGCTAGTACCTGAGATTTCATGCATGTTCGGCCAAGGTATTCGATGTCATACTCACTTAGCTCGACTGCCCACTTTGCCATGCGACCTGATTGTCCCGGGCTGTGAAGAATTTGCCGCAGAGGTTGGTTCGTCAAGACCGCCACTGTACGCGACTGGAAGTAGGGTCTGAGCTTCCGGGCTGAGATGACTACGGCGTATGCTATTTTTTCCAGGTTCGGATAACGCAGCTCGGCCCCGTCGAGGGTTTTACTGACATAAAAGATAGGCTTTTGTTTGCCTTGGTCGTCTCTGACTAGTACTCCGCTAACTGCCGACCCCGAAACTGCGATATATAGGTAAAGTTTTTCTCCTTCCTTGGGCTTCGAAAGTATGGGAGGGGTGGTCAAATAAGTTTTTAACTCGACGAACGCCTGCTCGCATTCGGCAGTCCACTCGTACTCCTTGTTTGTCGATCGCAGCAATTGGTAGAACGGCAAGCTTTTGTCGGTTGACCGCGAAATAAATCGGTTTAAGGCTGCTATTCTACCGGTCAGGCGTTGGACTTCACGTTTGTTTCGCGGCGAGGACATGTCGAGTATGGCTTTTATCTGCTTCGGGTTTGCCTCTATTCCTCTTTTTGTGACGATGTAACCTAGAAATTCTCCCAATGTCACGCCGAATGAGCATTTTGCCGGGTTGAGTTTCATGTTGTACTTATTCAGGGTTTGAAAACACTTTCGCAGATGCTCGACATGATCGTTTGCGCTCGCGGATTTGACCAACATGTCGTCAATGTATACCTCCATAGTTATCCCTAGTTGGTCAACAAACATCTTATTGATGAGACGTTGATAGGTGGCGCCTGCGTTCTTCAGGCCGAACGACATTACTTTGTAGCAGAACGTGCCTTGATCAGTGATAAAAGCGGTTTTTTCGCGGTCATCGGTGTGCATCAGGATTTGGTTATATCCTGAGAACGCGTCCATGAAGGAAAGCAATGCGTTGCCTGCCGTGGCCTCGACGAGCCTCTCTATATGTGGTAGCGGGTAGCTATCCTTGGGGCAGGCTTTATTGAGATCCGTGAAGTCGATGCAGACTCTATTCTTTCCATTTTTCTTTTTAACTACCACCGGGTTTGCTAGCCACTCGGGATACTTAACCTCCATGATGGACCCGACCGCTAACAACTTTTTGACCTCGTCATTTACCGCTTTGGATCGTTCGGGTCCAAGCTTCCGCCGCTTCTGCTTGACGGGTTTATAAGTGGGGTTGACGTTAAGTTCATGACTTGTGACATCCATGCTGATTCCAACCATGTCGTCGAAAGACCAGGCAAAGGTGGAAGCGTTGTCCTTCAAGAACTGGATCAGGTCAGCTCTTAT
>NC_025696.1:19874751-19881272 GCF_000633955.1 Camelina sativa
GTTAAACCATTCTGCAAATTTTTTAACAATTGCATCAATCATAGGTACGCATACTTCCTTGCATCCTTAAAAACAACATTCATAGACTCCACAGAATTGTTGGTGTCAATGTTGTACTTTAATCCAGGAACATAACACTTTGCCCATTTTTTCACTTCGGCAAACTCATCAAGGTACGCGGCTGCCTTAGGGTACCTCATCCTAAAATCTTGATATTGTACTTCGAACTCGGCTACTGTATAAATAACAGCAATTTCTCTGAACTTTGCAGCAGCTTCATCTCTCTGCCAGGTTGCAACTTTTTTTTTCACATTCTGCGACAAATGGTAGATACAATGGCCATGCTCACACCTCGGGAACACCACACTCACTGCCTTGAGCAAGTTTACATTTCTATCTGAAATAAATACCAACTCTTCACTATCTGGTATGATGGTTTTCAAGGTGTTGAAAAACCACGTCCAACTATCCTCTTTTTCACCATCGATTACATCAAAGGCTATCAGATAAGATGAGCCGGATCTTGAGCTGTGGCAAAAACTAGAGCACCACCATATCTGGTCTTTAGGAAAGTAGCATCCACAATAATCACTTTTCTCATGGCTTGAAACCCTTCAATGCAAGCTCCCAAAGCAACAAATAGGTACTTGAACCTTTTTTGGTCATCTAATACCACACTAGTTTTGGTACCATGATTCACCTTCCTTAACATGTACAAATATGAATATACCATCTTGAAACTCTCTTCTAGACAACCACGAACATCACTAACAGCTAGTCTTTTCCCTCTAAATGCAGTAGAGTATGATACATCAACACCAACTTTTCCTTGGACAAGAGAAATGAGTTCCTTAGGAGCTGGAGTAACAAATTTACCTGGATAATCTTCATGAAAAACGGATGCAACTAATCATGGTGTGCCTTTCCTTTTCAATCCTGTACTCGAAGTAGTCCGAGAGCATGAATGCATTGGTCTGTAGACTCTAACTGAAAACCGAGTTGAATTCTTAATCTTTGTAACTCATAAATATCATTTACACCCTTCTAATGATTGAAGACATCTTACCACATACCGTTTCTTGTCCGAGTTAACAATCGCTACTCCAAAACATCCAAGATGTGAAGCTTTATCAACTAAATCTTGCACTGATTGCTTGCTTTCAAATTCTTGACCTATTTCCAGACCAATACCATCTTCCCACGGCTCTAAAAACTTTACACTACCAACTTCACAAATACCATTATCAATGTCATTTTCAAAATCATTTTCCTTGTTGTTATCAACACCCCTCTCCACATCTCGGATAACAACATTTTTTTTGCAGCACCAAAGTCCCTTGCGGTTCTAAAGGCTCTGCAAGTTGCAAAGGTTCTTGCAGCATCAATGGCTCTTCTGAATCCAACTGCTCTTGCGACTCCAAAGGTTCTTGTGACTCTAAAGGCCCTTGCAGTTCTGTCTGTTCCTTGCCTCTACCACTTGAAATCAGTTCATCATAATTTGCACCAACTGAACTTCTTTTCTCTAATCTTGAAATTTGCTTCTGTCGTGTAACTGTTTCCAAATCTTTGATGACTTCTACATGCAACACACTTCTACGTTGTTGTTGATCCATCGAGGTTAGATAAAGATATAAATCTTCATCATCACAAATATATGTTGGTGTTTTAGTAACCACGACCAATGGAATGTAACTTAATTTCAGCTCCATCATAGATTCATCTATCCCAATCTTTCGGCCAATCTTATCCACTAACATCGAATAGGTTATATCATCTACTGATTGTTGAACTAGTATAGCTACTAACTCGGGGATGATATGAAAGAAGGGCGAAACAAAGGGCTTTATTAAGATAGTCAAAGATCTTCGAATTACAATGCAACCGTTATAAGCCGTTCGGCGAATTACAGAGAATTGTATTCTCAAAATGACTAACTAAACTATAGCATAGAATCGGATTTACTCTTGACTCTTGCCTGATGTTACTTGGTCTCTTCTGCAAACTGCTCCCTCGGTACTTATAGCTGATGGGACGCTTCACCTCTCTGCCTCGGGATCGATGTGGGATTGTCCTCAGGTAAAGTCGGTGATCGTTCTTATTCGGGCCGTCACTCATTGGGCTGTTCGTCCTAATTGGGCCTTCCAAGAGCTTTGTCGGCCCGACCTATGGGTTTTAGTCGGCCTGCCTTCCTGGATTTTGGGGTGACTGTTTCGATAGTGGGCCTGTAGGAAAGCCTGTTAAGGCTGGGTGAAACCCATATCCAACAATTGTCCCCCCCCCCCTTAGTTCATTTTGGTCAGCCCTGGGCCAATGAGCTTGTTCGGGAAATATTAAGTTTGGCTCATTATCGAAACATTGGCCCGATCTCTTATATTCTGTCGAGGAGAGGAAAGCTGGAACGTCGTTTCCTAGGGTTGCGTCGCTTCGCGCTCACTGCCACTTTAAGGTTTTCTTTTTCCGCCACTTATAAAAGGAGACTTTTTAGGGTGCCCTCTTCAGTTCTTCTCCAGCCGCAAAAGTCGAGGTAATCCTTCTTTCTCTTTCGTTAGAACCTTACTCTTTTTTATTCTTCCTTAGTTATCTTTTAGGTTTTTAGCGTAGTTTATACTTGCTCCCAATCGGGTTTGTTGTTGAGAGTAATTCTGCCGGGGTGTGTATATCGGACGCATGTCTCTGACACTTTTCACACTTCATGGCAAACTGTTCACAGTCATTGACCATAGTTGGCCAGTATATTCCGTGTTTTCTGATTTTTAGTGCTAGGGCGTGTCCGCCGGAGTGGTTTCCTCCGGCTCCTTCATGCGTTTCCTGCATTACTCGTCGGGCTTCTTCTGCCGAGATGCAATGTAGTAATATGCCGGCCGCGCTCCAACGGTAAAGGCGTCCCTCGACTATAACGTACTGTGCCGCTTTCTTTTTAAGGCGTCGGGACTGCCATTTATCTGCCGGGATTACTCCTTCGTTGATATACTGAAGTATTTCTTGGCGCCAGTCAGCGGGCTCGGCGGTGGACTCGGCCTCATGGTTAGGCTGTGTCTCATCGTCAAGGTCGGCGAGTCCCACCGGGTCGGCAGATATGATGTTAACCTGAGCCCCAGCATCGATGCTACTTACCGAAATACTCTCGACTGGGATTACCCGACGTAGGTCAGGGTCTGAGGTTGACGCTAGGATGGCCAGAGCATCTGCGGGAGCATTGGCGCTTCGCGGTATTTTGTCGATCACGAAGTGATCGAATTCTTGTGCAAGCTCCTTGACTATTTTCAAGTACGCGTCCATGCGGCCGCATTTGGTGCCGTACTCGCCATTGTATTGGTTGGCGACGAGCTGGGAATCACAGTAGGCGTGAAGCCTTTTTACGCCGATCCCTGCTGCAAGTCGCATTCCGGCAAGTAAGGCTTCATATTCCGATTCATTGTTTGTGGCGGTGAAATTGAGGCGGAATGACTGCTCAACGACCTCTCCGGTGGGGGATGTCAGACGAATCCCGATTCCTGAGCCGTGCTGCGACGAGGCTCCGTCGACGTACAAATACCAGTTTTCCTCGTTTGAAGTAGTTGAGGTGAAATGTTGAGGCAGTTCGACAATGAAATCTGCTAGTACCTGAGATTTCATGCATGTTCGGCCAAGGTATTCGATGTCATACTCACTTAGCTCGACTGCCCACTTTGCCATGCGACCTGATTGTCCCGGGCTGTGAAGAATTTGCCGCAGAGGTTGGTTCGTCAAGACCGCCACTGTACGCGACTGGAAGTAGGGTCTGAGCTTCCGGGCTGAGATGACTACGGCGTATGCTATTTTTTCCAGGTTCGGATAACGCAGCTCGGCCCCGTCGAGGGTTTTACTGACATAAAAGATAGGCTTTTGTTTGCCTTGGTCGTCTCTGACTAGTACTCCGCTAACTGCCGACCCCGAAACTGCGATATATAGGTAAAGTTTTTCTCCTTCCTTGGGCTTCGAAAGTATGGGAGGGGTGGTCAAATAAGTTTTTAACTCGACGAACGCCTGCTCGCATTCGGCAGTCCACTCGTACTCCTTGTTTGTCGATCGCAGCAATTGGTAGAACGGCAAGCTTTTGTCGGTTGACCGCGAAATAAATCGGTTTAAGGCTGCTATTCTACCGGTCAGGCGTTGGACTTCACGTTTGTTTCGCGGCGAGGACATGTCGAGTATGGCTTTTATCTGCTTCGGGTTTGCCTCTATTCCTCTTTTTGTGACGATGTAACCTAGAAATTCTCCCAATGTCACGCCGAATGAGCATTTTGCCGGGTTGAGTTTCATGTTGTACTTATTCAGGGTTTGAAAACACTTTCGCAGATGCTCGACATGATCGTTTGCGCTCGCGGATTTGACCAACATGTCGTCAATGTATACCTCCATAGTTATCCCTAGTTGGTCAACAAACATCTTATTGATGAGACGTTGATAGGTGGCGCCTGCGTTCTTCAGGCCGAACGACATTACTTTGTAGCAGAACGTGCCTTGATCAGTGATAAAAGCGGTTTTTTCGCGGTCATCGGTGTGCATCAGGATTTGGNCTGCCATTTATCCGCCGGGACTACTCCTTCGTTGATATACTGAAGTATTTCTTGGCGCCAGTCAGCGGGCTCGGCGGTGGACTCGGCCTCATGGTTAGGCTGTGTCTCATCGTCAAGGTCGGCGAGTCCCACCGGGTCGGCAGATATGATGTTAACCTGAGCCCCAGCATCGATGCTACTTACCGAAATACTCTCGACTGGGATTACCCGACGTAGGTCAGGGTCTGAGGTTGACGCTAGGATGGCCAGAGCATCTGCGGGAGCATTGGCGCTTCGCGGTATTTTGTCGATCACGAAGTGATCGAATTCTTGTGCAAGCTCCTTGACTATTTTCAAGTACGCGTCCATGCGGCCGCATTTGGTGCCGTACTCGCCATTGTATTGGTTGGCGACGAGCTGGGAATCACAGTAGGCGTGAAGCCTTTTTACGCCGATCCCTGCTGCAAGTCGCATTCCGGCAAGTAAGGCTTCATATTCCGATTCATTGTTTGTGGCGGTGAAATTGAGGCGGAATGACTGCTCAACGACCTCTCCGGTGGGGGATGTCAGACGAATCCCGATTCCTGAGCCGTGCTGCGACGAGGCTCCGTCGACGTACAAATACCAGTTTTCCTCGTTTGAAGTAGTTGAGGTGAAATGTTGAGGCAGTTCGACAATGAAATCTGCTAGTACCTGAGATTTCATGCATGTTCGGCCAAGGTATTCGATGTCATACTCACTTAGCTCGACTGCCCACTTTGCCATGCGACCTGATTGTCCCGGGCTGTGAAGAATTTGCCGCAGAGGTTGGTTCGTCAAGACCGCCACTGTACGCGACTGGAAGTAGGGTCTGAGCTTCCGGGCTGAGATGACTACGGCGTATGCTATTTTTTCCAGGTTCGGATAACGCAGCTCGGCCCCGTCGAGGGTTTTACTGACATAAAAGATAGGCTTTTGTTTGCCTTGGTCGTCTCTGACTAGTACTCCGCTAACTGCCGACCCCGAAACTGCGATATATAGGTAAAGTTTTTCTCCTTCCTTGGGCTTCGAAAGTATGGGAGGGGTGGTCAAATAAGTTTTTAACTCGACGAACGCCTGCTCGCATTCGGCAGTCCACTCGTACTCCTTGTTTGTCGATCGCAGCAATTGGTAGAACGGCAAGCTTTTGTCGGTTGACCGCGAAATAAATCGGTTTAAGGCTGCTATTCTACCGGTCAGGCGTTGGACTTCACGTTTGTTTCGCGGCGAGGACATGTCGAGTATGGCTTTTATCTGCTTCGGGTTTGCCTCTATTCCTCTTTTTGTGACGATGTAACCTAGAAATTCTCCCAATGTCACGCCGAATGAGCATTTTGCCGGGTTGAGTTTCATGTTGTACTTATTCAGGGTTTGAAAACACTTTCGCAGATGCTCGACATGATCGTTTGCGCTCGCGGATTTGACCAACATGTCGTCAATGTATACCTCCATAGTTATCCCTAGTTGGTCAACAAACATCTTATTGATGAGACGTTGATAGGTGGCGCCTGCGTTCTTCAGGCCGAACGACATTACTTTGTAGCAGAACGTGCCTTGATCAGTGATAAAAGCGGTTTTTTCGCGGTCATCGGTGTGCATCAGGATTTGGTTATATCCTGAGAACGCGTCCATGAAGGAAAGCAATGCGTTGCCTGCCGTGGCCTCGACGAGCCTCTCTATATGTGGTAGCGGGTAGCTATCCTTGGGGCAGGCTTTATTGAGATCCGTGAAGTCGATGCAGACTCTATTCTTTCCATTTTTCTTTTTAACTACCACCGGGTTTGCTAGCCACTCGGGATACTTAACCTCCATGATGGACCCGACCGCTAACAACTTTTTGACCTCGTCATTTACCGCTTTGGATCGTTCGGGTCCAAGCTTCCGCCGCTTCTGCTTGACGGGTTTATAAGTGGGGTTGACGTTAAGTTCATGACTTGTGACATCCATGCTGATTCCAACCATGTCGTCGAAAGACCAGGCAAAGGT
>NC_025696.1:19881899-19883942 GCF_000633955.1 Camelina sativa
CACCGGGTTTGCTAGCCACTCGGGATACTTAACCTCCATGATGGACCCGACCGCTAACAACTTTTTGACCTCGTCATTTACCGCTTTGGATCGTTCGGGTCCAAGCTTCCGCCGCTTCTGCTTGACGGGTTTATAAGTGGGGTTGACGTTAAGTTCATGACTTGTGACATCCATGCTGATTCCAACCATGTCGTCGAAAGACCAGGCAAAGGTGGAAGCGTTGTCCTTCAAGAACTGGATCAGGTCAGCTCTTATTGCCGGGTCGAGGTCAGCGCCAATCCCAACGCACCGCTTTGGGTCACTCTCGTCGATATTGATTTCGTCGATCAGGTGGTGACTCAGAATTTCCTTGGGGCTGGGTGCTGGCGGCCCGTCCGGCACTTGCTGTGATTGCTATAATTCAGCGGCCTTCCGCAACTTGCACTCGATTACAAAACAGTTTCTGGCATCCGCTTGATTGCCCTTGATCGTGAATATCTGGCCGGACAGGGGGAATTTGACACACTGATGATAAGTGGATGGGACGGCCTGCATGTCGTGAATCCAAGGGGATCCAAGGATGATGTTATAAACAGCCGGCTTATCGACCACCACGAATTTGTGCCACGAAGGTATGCCTGACACGTAGATTGGCAATTTGATTGTGCCGGACGTCATCATGTAATTTCCGTCGAACCCGGTGAGTGGCCTGATCGATGGTTTGATTTCTCTATTATTGACTTCCATTTTGTCGAGGACGTCCCGGAAGATAACGTTGATGGAACTTCCTGTGTCGACCATGATCCTTGTCACTTTGCTCTCGTCAACGTGTAATTCGATGACAAGAGGGTCGTTGTGTGGGAAGTTAACTCCAATCAAGTCGTCCGCTGTGAACATGATCGGAGGCACGAAGGGTGGGACTTTAACTGGCCATACCGCGGCCGTGCCGGCTCTTACATAATCGTGGATTGATCGTACGGAATCCCTACATGCTGTCAGGCCCCCCATTATCATACTGACATGGCGGCGGGGTGGCCATTGGGCTGCCGTTGGGTCGGCGTAGAGGGTGTAAGTGCCGAACGCCGTTGGGAATTTAACACACTGATGGTATGTGGAAACCACGGCCTTCATTTTATGAAGCCAAGGCGTCCCAAGGATGGCATTGTACGCACTTGGTCGGTCGATGACTGCAAAATCGAAGAGGTGGACCGTACCGCCGACTCGCATTGGGAACATGACTGTTCCTAGAGAGGTGAGGGAGCATCCATCAAAACCAGTCAAAGTTTGTACTTCGGGCATGGTCGGACTTAGGTCGACCTTTATCTGCGGGAGTGCCCTCATGAAGATGATGTTAACGGAACTTCCCGTATCGACCAACACATCCGGGACTAAGCAATCGCCGATGTTTACTTCAACAACGACAGGTCCAGTGGGCGAAGTTCGATGCTCGACAGTGTCCTCTTCTCCGAATGTGATCGGAGAGTACAACCGGCATATAGGTGTTCTGCCAGGCAACCAATCGCGTTCGGCTATCTCGACGTCGTGGACGGCATATACGGCGCGAGGCCAGTTAGGGTCGTACGGTAGACTTCCCCTTATGACATTAATTCTACGACGGGCTGGAGGTGGTGGTGCGTCAGCCGGTTGGTTTTCTTGTCCGCCTACCTGGTTGCTAGCTGTGGGCTGGTTATTCGGTGCTGGTCCATTGTTGAAATGGTTATTTGGACCTCGTCCTTGATGCCCATGACGTCCTCGACCTCGCCCTCGCGGGGCATTACTCTTGTACTAGCGCAATTCCACTTTGACCTCGCCGTTGAGGTATTTACCCAGCAGCGCGTTTTGTAAGTGTCTGCAGGACTATGTGGAGTGTCCAGTGTACTCGTGTAACTCGCAATACAAGTTATGGTCAGGCTCTTCTCTTGCCCCTTTTGGCGGGGTCGTCGGTATTATAGCTGACGAGCTCACTGCCGGGGTTGGCTAAGCGTCATTAACGAGGTACGTTGCGCCGCGCTTCTTACTGTCCGCGAGGTATTCTTTGTCAAGGTGTTGGCGAGGTTCATGGTA
>NC_025696.1:19886689-19911050 GCF_000633955.1 Camelina sativa
TCAACGTGTAATTCGATGACAAGAGGGTCGTTGTGTGGGAAGTTAACTCCAATCAAGTCGTCCGCTGTGAACATGATCGGAGGCACGAAGGGTGGGACTTTAACTGGCCATACCGCGGCCGTGCCGGCTCTTACATAATCGTGGATTGATCGTACGGAATCCCTACATGCTGTCAGGCCCCCCATTATCATACTGACATGGCGGCGGGGTGGCCATTGGGCTGCCGTTGGGTCGGCGTAGAGGGTGTAAGTGCCGAACGCCGTTGGGAATTTAACACACTGATGGTATGTGGAAACCACGGCCTTCATTTTATGAAGCCAAGGCGTCCCAAGGATGGCATTGTACGCACTTGGTCGGTCGATGACTGCAAAATCGAAGAGGTGGACCGTACCGCCGACTCGCATTGGGAACATGACTGTTCCTAGAGAGGTGAGGGAGCATCCATCAAAACCAGTCAAAGTTTGTACTTCGGGCATGGTCGGACTTAGGTCGACCTTTATCTGCGGGAGTGCCCTCATGAAGATGATGTTAACGGAACTTCCCGTATCGACCAACACATCCGGGACTAAGCAATCGCCGATGTTTACTTCAACAACGACAGGTCCAGTGGGCGAAGTTCGATGCTCGACAGTGTCCTCTTCTCCGAATGTGATCGGAGAGTACAACCGGCATATAGGTGTTCTGCCAGGCAACCAATCGCGTTCGGCTATCTCGACGTCGTGGACGGCATATACGGCGCGAGGCCAGTTAGGGTCGTACGGTAGACTTCCCCTTATGACATTAATTCTACGACGGGCTGGAGGTGGTGGTGCGTCAGCCGGTTGGTTTTCTTGTCCGCCTACCTGGTTGCTAGCTGTGGGCTGGTTATTCGGTGCTGGTCCATTGTTGAAATGGTTATTTGGACCTCGTCCTTGATGCCCATGACGTCCTCGACCTCGCCCTCGCGGGGCATTACTCTTGTACTAGCGCAATTCCACTTTGACCTCGCCGTTGAGGTATTTACCCAGCAGCGCGTTTTGTAAGTGTCTGCAGGACTATGTGGAGTGTCCAGTGTACTCGTGTAACTCGCAATACAAGTTATGGTCAGGCTCTTCTCTTGCCCCTTTTGGCGGGGTCGTCGGTATTATAGCTGACGAGCTCACTGCCGGGGTTGGCTAAGCGTCATTAACGAGGTACGTTGCGCCGCGCTTCTTACTGTCCGCGAGGTATTCTTTGTCAAGGTGTTGGCGAGGTTCATGGTATATCTCCTTTGCCTTACCGGTCGACGTTTGGACTCCAGTAGAAGCGCGTTTTTTGTCGTAGATGACTTTTTCTTCTTCCATTTCAATGTGAACTCCTGCGCGATGGAGGGCATCCTGGAAGGTAGGGAATCTGTTCAATTTGAGGTCCTCACGGAACTTGGACTCGTACCACAGAGCCTTTTTAAGAGCGGCAAGTGAAACGCTGTGAGGTGCTTTCACCTGCGTGGCGATTTTCTTAAACCTATCCATGAATTTCTGCAATGGTTCATGCTCTCCCTGCTCGATATTATGAAGGTCGGCAATTGTCGCCATGGGGACGGCCAAAATCGAGTATTGCTTTAAAAAGGTTAGAGAGAGTGTACGGAAACTGTCGATTGAGTCAGGCGGTAAAGAAGAGAACCAGCCGAGGGCGTCACCGCTCAGGTTTTCGATGAATAACTGGCATTTTCCTGCGTCGAGCTCTTCCGGAGAAAATTCGCAATAATGGATTGCGATCTTGAAGGATGTCAAATGGTGAGTTGGGTCCGAATCCCCTCTATATGGAGGTAGGTGCTTTATTTTGCAATCGGGACGAACGACGACCTCCTCGAATTTGTGCGGTGAATGGAGTCTTCTGGGATTGCTCCAACATATGGTCTACATCAGGTGCCGCACTGGTCGCTTGGTGGAACTTGCTTGTGATGTCTTTCATTTGACTTTTGAGTTCGGCCAATTCTCCTATCTGGTTCTGGTCGGCATTATTGGGATCGGCTCTGTTAGTGCCGTCCGTGTGTTCTGCATTTTCTTGTAGTTTTGCGCAGACACTAGAGAGAGTGGCGAATCGTTCCTCTGTCTTTCTGTCCTGGGCGTCGANAAAATCGAAGAGGTGGACCGTACCGCCGACTCGCATTGGGAACATGACTGTTCCTAGAGAGGTGAGGGAGCATCCATCAAAACCAGTCAAAGTTTGTACTTCGGGCATGGTCGGACTTAGGTCGACCTTTATCTGCGGGAGTGCCCTCATGAAGATGATGTTAACGGAACTTCCCGTATCGACCAACACATCCGGGACTAAGCAATCGCCGATGTTTACTTCAACAACGACAGGTCCAGTGGGCGAAGTTCGATGCTCGACAGTGTCCTCTTCTCCGAATGTGATCGGAGAGTACAACCGGCATATAGGTGTTCTGCCAGGCAACCAATCGCGTTCGGCTATCTCGACGTCGTGGACGGCATATACGGCGCGAGGCCAGTTAGGGTCGTACGGTAGACTTCCCCTTATGACATTAATTCTACGACGGGCTGGAGGTGGTGGTGCGTCAGCCGGTTGGTTTTCTTGTCCGCCTACCTGGTTGCTAGCTGTGGGCTGGTTATTCGGTGCTGGTCCATTGTTGAAATGGTTATTTGGACCTCGTCCTTGATGCCCATGACGTCCTCGACCTCGCCCTCGCGGGGCATTACTCTTGTACTAGCGCAATTCCACTTTGACCTCGCCGTTGAGGTATTTACCCAGCAGCGCGTTTTGTAAGTGTCTGCAGGACTATGTGGAGTGTCCAGTGTACTCGTGTAACTCGCAATACAAGTTATGGTCAGGCTCTTCTCTTGCCCCTTTTGGCGGGGTCGTCGGTATTATAGCTGACGAGCTCACTGCCGGGGTTGGCTAAGCGTCATTAACGAGGTACGTTGCGCCGCGCTTCTTACTGTCCGCGAGGTATTCTTTGTCAAGGTGTTGGCGAGGTTCATGGTATATCTCCTTTGCCTTACCGGTCGACGTTTGGACTCCAGTAGAAGCGCGTTTCTTGTCGTAGATGACTTTTTCTTCTTCCATTTCAATGTGAACTCCTGCGCGATGGAGGGCATCCTGGAAGGTAGGGAATCTGTTCAATTTGAGGTCCTCACGGAACTTGGACTCGTACCACAGAGCCTTTTTAAGAGCGGCAAGTGAAACGCTGTGAGGTGCTTTCACCTGCGTGGCGATTTTCTTAAACCTATCCATGAATTTCTGCAATGGTTCATGCTCTCCCTGCTCGATATTATGAAGGTCGGCAATTGTCGCCATGGGGACGGCCAAAATCGAGTATTGCTTTAAAAAGGTTAGAGAGAGTGTACGGAAACTGTCGATTGAGTCAGGCGGTAAAGAAGAGAACCAGCCGAGGGCGTCACCGCTCAGGTTTTCGATGAATAACTGGCATTTTCCTGCGTCGAGCTCTTCCGGAGAAAATTCGCAACAATGGATTGCGATCTTGAAGGATGTCAAATGGTGAGTTGGGTCCGAATCCCCTCTATATGGAGGTAGGTGCTTTATTTTGCAATCGGGACGAACGACGACCCCCTCGAATTTGTGCGGTGAATGGAGTCTTCTGGGATTGCTCCAACATATGGTCTACATCAGGTGCCGCACTGGTCGCTTGGTGGAACTTGCTTGTGATGTCTTTCATTTGACTTTTGAGTTCGGCCAATTCTCCTATCTGGTTCTGGTCGGCATTATTGGGATCGGCTCTGTTAGTGCCGTCCGTGTGTTCTGCATTTTCTTGTAGTTTTGCGCAGACACTAGAGAGAGTGGCGAATCGTTCCTCTGTCTTTCTGTCCTGGGCGTCGATCTTTTCCAGGATGCTTCTCATTAGTGCTCCCATGTCAAGGGCGCTGGTGCCTTCTCCGATTGAGCCGTTCGGCGTTGTCGGGGGGCGGGTTGGCGGTATTGGAAGCTCCTCTTGGGCCTGCTGGATGCGGTCCGGTGTGTCCGCCACATATCCGTCGCTGCCCGTCGTTTCTCTTTCTGCCATTGCTCAAGATGTGCTCTGTCGATGTTGGACTTTCTTCAAAAGCCTCCCTTGTTTGTTTCCCTGGATGCGCACCAAATGTTGAACTAGTATAGCTACTAACTCAGGGATGATATGAAAGAAGGGCGAAACAAAGGGCTTTATTAAGATAGTCAAAGATCGTCGAATTACAATGCAACCGTTATAANACGTCCTCGACCTCGCCCTCGCGGGGCATTACTCTTGTACTAGCGCAATTCCACTTTGACCTCGCCGTTGAGGTATTTACCCAGCAGCGCGTTTTGTAAGTGTCTGCAGGACTATGTGGAGTGTCCAGTGTACTCGTGTAACTCGCAATACAAGTTATGGTCAGGCTCTTCTCTTGNTGATGTTACTTGGTCTCTTCTGCAAACTGCTCCCTCGGTACTTATAGTTGATGGGACGCTTCACCTCTCTGCCTCGGGATCGATGTGGGATTGTCCTCAGGTNCACTGCCGGGGTTGGCTAAGCGTCATTAACGAGGTACGTTGCGCCGCGCTTCTTACTGTCCGCGAGGTATTCTTTGTCAAGGTGTTGGCGAGGTTCATGGTATATCTCCTTTGCCTTACCGGTCGACGTTTGGACTCCAGTAGAAGCGCGTTTCTTGTCGTAGATGACTTTTTCTTCTTCCATTTCAATGTGAACTCCTGCGCNCTGATGATATCCTAAACGGTATACCATACAGGCCACCTTCTCATGGAATCCGTTGATATTTTTCTCCGGTCTTTGTGTAATGTCCATCATGAAAATATATGTTGATAGAAAGGTTGCTCATTGTTTCTTCCTGAAAAATTAGAATACTAAATGAAATAACAGTTGTACATTTAAGAATCCCAGTTGTACCAATTATACCAATTCTTACAGTTACACCAAGTATACAATTTGTGACCACAATACCTAAAATACACTACGAATCAGGATTTAATCAACCCTCTCAGTCCATTTAAATTAATTAATTGACCTACAAATACGACTATCAAATCTAACTGAAATCCCAGTTTTCAATACAACACATCTAAAAACGACTAAGGGTTGTAAGAGAAGCGGATGTAAGTAAACTAATAAAGAAGGAGAACGAGTACCCAAGGAAAACTCACCTGTCTGAAACTAATGTCGAATCGATGTTAGAGAAGAATAAAGGCATCGTTCTTGGGTTTAAAGCAAGCTTCGCTTTCAATGGGGTCGAGATGCCCGATGAAGATGATGGATGAGGGGATGGACTGTGATTGGTCGAATATCTCGCTTGTGATTGGTCTAATATCGGGAATATCTCGTTTCTGATTGGCCAAATTTATTCCCATTTTATTTTTATTTTATTAATCAATTCAATTATAAATCGGTTTTTTCTTTTGGTTTAGTATCGGTTTTGGTAAGGGTAAAGTTGGATTACTGTTATGTCATTAAGAGCATGAGAGTAGAGGAAACCAATGGAGAGTACTTAGAATATTTGTTGGAGAGTAGTGCGCTTTCTAGATTTTAACCCGTTTTTTCTACAGTATATTGAATTTATAAATGAATTATATTGATGTGAACCAGACCCGGTTCACTTCTCCCGTCGGTTTCATTTTTTTGTGATTGGAATTTTCTGTGCTGCAGCTTCTTCTTCTTCGATCTCTAAATCTCTCTTCTCTCACGAGTCTCCAAGTCGTGCGCAATTACTTTCACGATCATGGTTTTAGGGCTTTAGCTTTGTCCGATTGATGGTTCCTAGGTGGTGATTTGATCTCACTTTCCAAGAGTTTCAGTAGATTGATTGGTTGATTTTTGGGTCTCTCAGTTTTCCAAATTAACGAGCCTCCGCCGTGTTTACTATTCCGGTAATCTTCTCCTCCACCTTCCCCTATTTCTTATTTCATCGGCTTTTAGGTACATAGATTGCTAAGCATAATTTTGTCTCTGTTCTGTTTGTGAAACGTCACCTAGACAGATGAGTCTGGATTGAGAATCAGGATCTACTTGCTGTTTCTGTGTAGCCTGTGGGGATTTTGTTTGTTTGTTTGTTTTGTCTTAATCCTTAAACATCTGGGTGGGTTTTACTCTAGTTTACTTTGTATTCATTTGATCCTAAAGATGCTTTCTTGTTGATGTTTTCTTATTGATCCAAAAATTGTATGATACTAAAAGTTGCTTTCTTGTTTATTGTTCGGATTACTCTTTTCAGCGCATTTACCCTTCATCCCGGTGCAAGTCTTGAGAGTAGAATAACATCATTTCTAAGAACATGGTAAGAACTTTTAAATGTACTTCTTTCTCTACCTACCTAGCTACATACATCAAGAAGGAATTTTTAACTCTTCTCATTCTCTATTTGATAACAAGTTACTCTTCTGTATTGTTTTTTATCCTTCTCATACTTGACAAAGATTGTATTTCATTCAAACATTTCCTGTTTAGAAACAATTCTCCTAAACAACATCTACTGATTTACTGCAGAAATTTTTTTTAAAAAATTTGCTTCTGTTGGTTCTTTGATGTTCCAGGCAAACTCATTACGGCTGTATCTAGCATGCATAAAAAATACACTCGAGGCAGCCATGTGCTTACAGGTACTTACTATTTTGGCTTGAGATATCATGACATATGTCTAAAAGTCTCCATCTTTTTTGGTTTATTATGCTTAAGGCAATAAAAGCTTCATTTTTGTGTAGTCCCTCATCCATGTTTCACCTCTGGTCTGTTACTCTCACGTATTAGTTGTTTAGTTGTTGATTAGGGATAATGTACCATCATTCACTTTTACTTTTGGCATTTTGTCTAGCAATATTTGGTGTCGAATGTCGAAACCTATGCATCTTGTACAAGTCGGTGAAAGGGGCCATGTAAAGTCCTTTTTAGAGTCAGCTTTACATGTTGTATGTTCCTGAAAGCTTCTATATTTCTATATTTGCAGAACTTTCCTTGTCAAGAAGTTGAAAGGCATAATAAACCAGAGGTTGAACTAAAGTATGTAAGCTTGTCACAAGAAGATGCATGTGAGAATGGAATGCTCTTGTGCTATTTTCATTTCAAGTAGTAGAATCTTAATATTACCATGTTTTTGCTAATTTTTGTAGGACGAGCCCAGAACTTTTGCTAAATCCTGTAAGAAGTTTATTTGTTTCCCTCCCAGTTTAGCATTGACATTGCACTCGCATCTTACCTAGGTTTTGTAGTTGACTGCTAAGTTTTTTTGAACTTGCAGGTTTTAATATGCCGTAATGAGGCTGAAAAGTGTTTAATAGAAACATCTATAAATTCACTCCGGATAAGCCTCAAGGTGATTATTAATCTTACCCTAGCTTTTCCTTCGATCACTTACAAGAAGAGCCCCTTGTGATACACTGATCAACAAAGGCTTCGTGTTGTTTCCTTTCCTGTTTCCTTAATTTCTTTCTCCTGAGATAATGTCTTGGTGAATCATTACTTAAACATCTGTCATGTGCTGCTATTTCAAATAATTGTTATCGTTAATATGCAGGTCAAACAAGCGGATGAACTTGAAAACATACTAACCAAAAAGTTCCTTAGATTTTTGTCCATGAGGGCAGAAGCTTTTCAAGTACTGAGGAGGAAGCCAGTTCAGGTAGACCTTATTCTTGATCTAACACTTAGGCCTTAGCTACTTGTGAGAGCTGCTATGTTTTATCTGGCAGTTGTAATGCATTCCCTCATATGTACAAGTTCTAATTATTCTGGTGAACGCATCACTAACTGGTTATAGTCATAGTAATCATAAGTTTTCTTTCATTTTAGCGTTCTAGACGGACATTTCAGAATTTCTAGGCGTAAGATGGATGGTGTATATATATACCACTTGTGAATTCTTTTGATAATTAAAAGCGTTCCACAATCCTTTCCTCTCTTTTCCCCCCATATGAACCCTGAATCATCTCACTGTGTAGAAATGCATGTCTTGGCTTTAGATAATTTGTTGTTTATTCCCTGCATTGTGTGAACGTTTCATCCCCTGATCCCCTTCAATTGGTTTCATTGTTGGTCTTTTGAACAGGGTTATGACATTAGCTTTCTTATAACAAACTACCACTGCGAAGAGATGCAGAAACAGAAGCTTATTGATTTCATTATTCAGTTTATGGAGGCAAGTCTTTCTCTAAACCTTGATGCTTTAAAAAAAAAAAAAGATTTTGACCTTGTCTTGAGTAGAGTTGCATCATTGTATTTTTCTCACAGTAATAACCTGATAAGTATTCTGAATAGTTGGCCTAACTACGGTTAATAAATTCATCCTTAAATTTGAATTGTTTTTACAAATGTCTAAAGAGATAAATTACTCTGATGATGTCCTCCAACATAATAATCTCCTCTTAATCAGATGAAAAACTTGAAGTGTGACTGTTTATAGCATGGAAATTGCAGGATATAGAGAAAGAAATAAGGGACTTGAAGGAGTCAGTGAACACCAGAGGAAGACTCGTTGCTACAGAGTTTTTGAAACAGTTCATGTAAAGCCCTTGAGGTATTATAATGTAACCACTCATTGTATCAAAATCACACATTATTTGGTTAAATTCCATCTACACTTATGGACATTTTTCTTCTTTTTGGTACTTCATCTGTTCTTCTTACACAACCCGAAGTATCATCAAACCATCGGCGTGGTCCATTGTAGTGTATGTAACGCAATACTTAGTTACAAAAAAAATTGGTATGTTGATTGTAGTAGATGTTCCAACGTACAATTCCAGAAACCAAAAAATTGTTTTTGTTTACCACAAAAGGACCAACAAATTGTTATCTTTACAAAGTTCCCTATGCTTAGATAGATCATTCAGCACACATGAAGACATAAATCCAAGATCATGGCAAAACCCACATACCTTAGAAGAACATCAAAAACGCCGTCGTTTTAAATATTTGATTGATTATTATTTCTCACAAACCGAGGACGTATTACACAGGCTCCTGAAGTGAAAGTCGAAAACGCCGTCGTTTCTTCGTCGCCGTCTTCTTCTTCGTCTCAAGCTCTCTCTCTCTGTCTAATTAATTGCGTTCGGCTTCGACCTCCCTCAGGAGCTACATCTGATTCCGGCCATCTCTCAGCTTCAGGTTAGTGTTGATTTAATGTCACAAACAACTAACAGTATACATGGTTCGCCTTGAATTGAATTTGATTTCTAGGGTTTAGATTGTAAATTTCTAGGTTATAATATGAATCTCTTGTTTGTAGAAGACAAAGGAACAGAACAAGTGGAAGATGTTTCAGGTCATTTGATTAGATGTTCAGATTTATGATTTGAAAATTAGATTGGGATCATCATTTGGTGAACATTGTTTGTTTTGTGATCTGCTTCTCTATCCTCTCAAAAGAATTCAGAAGAAAATAACTTGATGATGGAGTTTGTTAAGAAATGGTAGTAGGCTGAGTGAGCCATCTCCTCTCAATGCATTTTTCTTGCTTGAATGGTTAAATATGATGGAGAAGTTGAAAAATATCATTTTGAAAACTACTAGTTGGGTGATTTGGTTTGCTTAATGGACTCCTCGGTCTTTGTTCTGCAAGATAGTTTCTTATACTGCAACGAAATTGCATGATTCAGTCAGACAAAAATGTGCAATTACTGCTTCTCGTTGCTTGTCTCGTTGTTAGGTTTTAACTCTTCATTTTCCCTTTGTAGTCCTTTGCTTTGTGATTATATACAAAGATGACAACAATCGAAACCGATCAGAAAACTCAAAAGTCTTCTCCTTGCGGTTCTGCTGCTATTGCTACCCCTAAGCAGCCATCAGCATCGTTTAAAAGGTGGGGAAGGAGACACCCATTTGTAAGATATGGACTTCCAATGATATCTCTCACTGTATTTGGAGCCCTCGGACTCGGCCAACTCCTTCAAGGCAGGTCAGTTCTTTCTTTGATTAAACTCTTAAGCTTTGAATATGCAAATGCTCTAGGGAATCTGGCTTATAATTCCCCAACTTCACCACATATGGTTTATTTGGTTAGTTTAGTAAGGACATCGCAAAGGTAAAAGATGACCAAGAATGGGAGATTATAGAGACAAGAAAGGCGCTTTCGAGGACAGGACCTGTTGATGCTTATAAACCTAAAAACACATCCATCGAAGATGAGCTCAAGGTATGTATATATACATCCCCTCCTCAGTTTTGCAGATTTCTTGATTTCACTATTGGACTGCATGAAACACTAAAATCTTGACCGAGTTTTTTTTATTGCGCAGGCTATGCAAGAGAAGGTGGACATTAACGCGTATGAGTACAAGAAAATTCCAAAGCTAAACGAAAGCCAGTCGGATTAAGTGAAGTCAGAATTTGTATCAGAAACTTTTCCTTCGTAGATGTGTTTCAGTTCTAAATGACTCTTCACCTAAGCGTCCAAGTAAGAAAAACAAAGAGGGGTAGAGAGGACCATTTTTTTCATTGAACCGTAATGAGCCGGTTTAAAAAGTCCAGTTGTTGATAATAACACCACTTGACTAAAACACATACTGTAAGTTCTTTCATAAAGTTAGTGGTTGGTAACTTGGTAATCAATAATCATGACTCTTATTTCGAATTCAATCCAAGATTTGAAATTACAGCTTCAATATTTGTGAAATCATGAATCTCCCTCTATCTATACAAACACATAAGGATGCCGTATCGCGTGTGTCAATTTCCGAATTCGATGAATCTGCGTACATTTTGGAGTTTTGTAAGACAGGGCAATGAACTCATTAGTTTAATAGTTTAATTTGTTGTGACTTATTATGACTTGAGGTTTTGGTTGGACCACCGTCTTATCCATACCTCAGTGTTTATTTATTTTTGCCAACTATCTTACATATTCCTCATTTACTAGCCAGGAGCCATACTTTGAAAACCAAAATATGTGTTGCCTCTTTAAATGGTCACACACATGCAAACAAAATCCACCGGTCTGGTCATGCATGGTATGTTAAATGCTCTAGTTAATAATACTCAAGATTTTGAATTTATCATTTCACGGAAAGGGGAAAACAAATCAACCTACAATGTATTCAATGGCCTCTCAAATCAATGAGCGTAGGGTTTCAGGCTTAAATGCGTACGTGTAGTTATTTTTATTTTTATTTTATTTTTCTGTAGACTTGACGGTATCATAAAAATAACAAGAACATGTATATATTGTGTTCTTGAGATAAACTAATTAAATAGGCCTGATATAGTTTAAAACGGCGCCTTGTTTATTGTCTCCACTTTACATAGTTTCTGACAGCTTATAAGACAGAATTATGTTTACCCTAAACCCAAAAAAAAAAAGTGCAATGGGAAATCGGAATTCACTAATTGCATGGGTGCCATGCCATGCCGGCTGGAACAGATAGAGATCGGTGAGTTCGTTAGGTCACAGTCACACCACACGTGATGGAGGTACGAGGGAAGTGACAAATTTGAGACGAGAGATAACACAAAGTACAGAGGAAATAAGAGAGTGGCCATTTCCATGCCAGCTTGTCACTCCCATTCTTCCTTCCTATTCATTCTTTTCTTGGCTACATTAATTCTCATTTCCAAGACTAAAAACAAAAACGAACATTGGTGCCAAGAACAAGAACGGGTGTGAACAAATTTATCATTCTTATTGTAAAAAGTAGATGGGTTACCTTGTCCTTGTCGTTTTGTCTATCTTTTACGGTAATAGCTCACCATAAACAATTAGAAAAATGGTCGAGTCAAAGAGAAGGAACGATAAAAAAAAAAGTTGGAAGGGCTAACAAAACTGGTGTGCTCGTTAAAAAACGGTGTGAACTTATCTGATTACTTAATTAACAAAACAGCTTTCAGAACTACCAGATTAATTATATGTTTTTTATATAATAATACTATCAAAATCTGTAGAAACTGGTGTTTCACATAATGAATTTGTTTAGAAAGGAAAACAAATTCAACAATACTTTCTCTCTAAGAATTCGGATCAAAGTAAGCAAATAAAGAAAAAATGAAATCTCTTGGAAAACAAATTAGGTTTTGCTCAAGAACAAAGAGGAATTAGGGTTTTGTATTAATTGTTGGATGATTTTACAATGAGAGGATTGCCCTCTATTTATAGGTATTCAAAGATCTACTGAATATATTTATGTTCCTAATTACAAGCGAGCTGATTAGGAAAGTCCTTCCTTTCTTGCTAGGTCAGCCGCATGGCGAGTTGAGACGTCGGTGTCACCTCGGCACTGGGCTTCTTGGAACTATTGGGCCTTCAGAGATGAAGTCCAAATTAAGGTCGAGCTCCCGGTTTAGATAACCGGTTCCTTTAATCGGGTTTAGATCGGTATGTTGGGGGTGCTAATTTCCGCACCAACAATTAGTCCCCCCTCAGTTCGGTTCATTCAGAAGCTAATTCGAATGACCGGACTTTAAGAGAGAATATCCGATTTAATCCATTAAGGAATCCGAATCTAAATACCCAAATCGTCGCGCCGCGTCGCCATCCATTGGTTGAATGACACGCGTCCAATACGTCGCATCCGTCAGCTCGGAAGTCGAAAAGTTGCATAGGCTAAACAGGCAATTATGACTCCGCGTAGGGTTGCCGCCCACTCTCTGCTATAAATACTCGACGTCCACTCTTTATTTTCACTTTTCACCAAATCGTCAAAGGTATTTGCTATGTCCTCTCTCTTCTTTTTAATTTGTAATTACTTCTGCGAGCCTTCCTCCACACTCTTCGGCGATCTGCATCACCTTTCACCTCGGCCATGGACTCTTCATCCGCCACAGAGAGCGATCCACTGATCTGCAAGAATTCCAACAGGAAGCTTCCCCGAGCTGACAGATCGGATCGGGGCGAAATGCCTGATAGACCTGAGGAAAATGTCGAATGCTCTTTGAGACCCAGGTCAGATGAAATTCTGACCTCGAAAGTTCCATCTCCAACCGATGAAGAGATCCGTGAAAATTCTGGCAACGTCGCTTCAATCCCCGATCTCTCGCCAGACAATCAAAATGAAGGAACAGCTCGGCTCGCTCCTGACGGAATCATGATTGAAGACATCCTTCCCCGGCGAGATCACCGAGGTCAAATTGGGGGCGAGAAGACGACCAGTAGCATTGATTCGGTGTGCACAATGCTGAACTCATGCGGTTTACTGAACTGCGGAGTCCACATCATTATTCCCGGAGATCATCACCGTCCGTGGAACCCACCCCTCAGGTACATATGTTTATATGAAGGTTTCTTTTCCAAATGCCGACTATGGTTTCCACTTCCTAGCCTGCTCACTCGGTACGCACATCGCCGCCAGATCCCGATATGTCAGCTCTCCCCTGGAAGTATCTGCAACTTTGTCGCCGCTCTCACTATTACGGCTGAAGCCGAAGCTTACCTCGGGGTTGAATGTTTTGAACAACTAACCAACTTTAAAAATGCCCAAGGAAGCCCGTCGTGGATGGTCAATACGAAACCAGCTCACAACTTCCTTCTTGGGGAGAAAGTTAGCAACTTCAAGAAATTGAAAGCTAGCTACTTCTTTGTCCGAGTTGACGATCGCTCTTTTGAAAATCCGAGATGCGGTTGGCGAAGAGTGTGGAACATGTCACCCGGTATCATTTCGATCCTTGTTTTGTTTTGGTTGGACATCCGTATTCTGACCTGATCTTAATTTTGATGTTTCTGCAGCTCGTCCTACCTCAGCTCGGCAACTTCCCTCTGAATTTCAAGAAATCAGGGATATTCTTTTCGCGGGAGTTAATCTTAGCTGGGATCAGATTACCCGACATCGCGTGGAAGAAGCTATGGGAAAGGCAAAAACCAACTTTGCAAGTTTCGCAAGGTCATTGGGTCAATCTTCCGAAGTCCCGCCGACCACGATCACCAAGGCTGACATGCTCTGATCCGTAAACCCGACCAACAAGCCGATCGTCGATATTGAACCTGAGCAGGAGGGGAATGAGTTCAACTTTGAAGATCTTGATAACAACTTGACCGCTCCTGACCTTGGAGAAGAAAATGTTGTCCCTAATGATTCACTCCCGCCTCCGCCGGCCAAACCTGTCATCCTAGTGCAGCTCACCCCTGAGCCGAGTAGCGGTTCCAAAAAGAAGAAGTCCAAAAAGGATAACAGTAAGGATAAGGGCAAAGGAAAGGGTTCCGCCCAAGGAACTGGCCGGAAACATTCTGCAGAAGAGGCCAGACTCGAGTCCTGTGACTGCTTCCGGGTTGAACGGGAGAATGATCGTTCGGATCAATTTCGCTTTGACTATTTTGGGGAAACACCTCTTGTTTGCAATAAGGAAGTTGTCGGGGAATTGTGCAGGTAACTTAAAGTGTCTTCATGCATGCTGCCGCCGCTTGACAAATTGGAATTTAGAGACCAATACGTCCGAGTCGCCCAATCCGCCCTTCAGGTTTGAATCACATCGCCCTCTTTATATTTTGCTTGTAACCTTAGGTTTTTAACTCACTCTGTTTTGAGATGCAGACCACCGCCTACGCTTCTGCACTCACCCTTATGTACGATAGGCGAGTTAAATCGATGGCGTCTTCAGAGGCCAAGTTCAAAAAAATGAAGGAGTGCTTGGATAATCTCCAAGAAGCGGACAGGTCGAAGAACGAGAGAATTAAGGAGCTGAAGGGCCTTCTTGCGAATAAGGAAGAGAACTGCAAACATCTGGAGTCGCGGGAAGTAGTCTTGGGAGAAGAGAAGGTCGAGCTGGCAAAACAGTTTGATGATTTGGGAACAAAGTTTGATTCAGAAATGAGACGACTTCGCCTAGATCGTCAAGCCAAGGTCGAGGGTACCACGAAGAAAGTGCAGCGTCGTCTTGATAAGGTAAAAGCTTATCTGCACGAGCAGGAGGAAGTAGCTCGTCCAAAAGAAGACGTCCTCAACCAGGCAAGCGGGTTTGAGGAGATTATGGAATATCTTCTTAAGAACGGAGCATCCATTCCTGACAACTTGATTGCTGAGATCAAGGAAAAGCGAGAGGTTGCCAAGAGCGAGGTGGAGGCGCTGGAGATCCTAGAGCTCGGAGAAGGCGATCTCAACATGTCTCCAGACCAGCTCGGCTTTGGACTGCTTCACTCCAGAACCACGGCTCCAGACTCCGTTCGACATCCCTATGGTTCCAATGCCGGGATTTTCCAAGCCGATCTCACTGACCCTCCAGAACTTTGACTGTAGCTCCCTGACTGCGTCTCCTAGGAACACCTTCTGTTTCCCTTTTTATTTTCCTACTTAAGACTTTGTGATAACGCTACCCGTTTGGTGGCCGACTTCTATTTTTTGGAAATTTCCCTTTTATGTTTGCGTGGAATATCACCTTTTTTGCTAGATGATGAAAATGGTAATCTCACAATTTCGAAATTGGAAATTTCTCCTCTAGGGCTGGTATAAATATGGTAGCTCTGTGCTTGAATTTACCGCAACTTTCACAAAACAAATCAAGATGCCGAGTTCTGTTGGCAGTATTGATCCTTTAGTCGAGGTCGGGAACGATGTCCCGACGTTCTCGAACTCAGAAGCCATTGAGCGAGGGTTGCCCTATTACCCAAATACTCGAGCTCCCTGGATGCTAATGTTTCGTGTTAGCCCGGAGAAGAGGTTAGAATTAGAGACCTTCCTCTCTCGCATCGAAGAACGCAATTCCGAGTATCGAAGTCGATTAGCCGCAACAGAGCAGTCGCGAAGTGAACTACTATTCAAACTTAAACTGCTCGAATCCCATCCAAGGTTCAGGATTGAAAACGGTCTGGACAGAGTGGCAGACATGCCGCAATGCTTGATCGAATATTGTAACGAATGCTATCTTTCGGTGAATTCGATTCCAAGCAATCCGAATTTTTCCCTGAGCGGTGAATTCATGCCTTCCGAAGTGAAACCGTTCTACATGAACAGGCGTGCCAATAACATAGAAGCCGCTGCCACTCATGCCTTTGTTCGCCAGGTAACCCTTTATAACTTCGCCTGTGTGAATTTCCTTTCGGTTCTAACCAACGATATTATGCGCAGATTGAGTCCGTGCATCGGGAACAATGCCACAAACTTTACTATCATCGTATGAAGAAGAACGAAATCGACGATCGTTTAGCAGTGCTGGAAGCCAAAATCGCCACCCTAAGGACGAAGAGAAGAAGAACCATCGGCCGTCTTGACAAGGCTGAACAGAAGATCAGGGCATTGGAATCGCATCCTGATGAATGGGAGAGAACTGGACTCCAGCTTCTATGGCCCATGCCGAAGCGCCTTAAAGCAGATACTCGGAAGATCGCAGCAGGGCTTGATCTGGATGGTTGATATGCTTGGAATTGGCGATTTGAGCCCTTTTTTGTTTTTTCTCTCTTTTTTTTTTATATCAAGAATGGTGTACTGTTCAAACGATTTTATTTTTGCAATTAATAAAGTTTCCACTCAATCCGGAAATTTACCCGAGGCGGGATGGTCCCGGCTTACACCAAGTAATCCTATACGGGGGCTTCGGCTTACCTTCTTTGCCCCAGTTCAAAAATCGAAAAGCGAAATTTACAACTCTGGGTTCGGCTTATATCCGTCCGAACTGTAACTTACGAAACAATTCAAAGGAATCCTCTGAGTTTGGTTTATCTCTCGTCAAGGAGTTATCGAGACAATTCTAAAAGAATTCTCTTTGCTCGATACGTCTCGCATTGGAGATTTATAATCGAAACAATTCAAAAGGAATTCTCTAGGTTTGATTTATCTCGCGCTGGAGAGTAGATCGATTATCTGGCCGAGATGTCGATTAGTTTGGTTCTGAACTAGGTGGCCGTAGTAGATGTCGAGATGTCGATTAGTTTGGTTTACGACGCAATTTAATTGGCGGAAGAGTCTCGGGACGCAGCGCGTATCTTCCCACGATCTGATTGGTGCGAGATTTTTGGGACGCAGCATTTATCTCCCCGGTTTCCCCTATAAATAGGTGAAAAGGAGGTTTGCTGAGCATCTCTCATCCAAACTTCAGAAAGATTAACTGCAAAGCATGTCTATCACAACTCGGTGTGCATGGTTGAGGCGAGCTCGATAGCTGACTGCCGCCGGGGTCAGCGGATTCAACCTAGAAGCGTCAAATATCACCCTCCCCATAGAAGACGCGGTTCCGTCTCCATCCCGTGAACTTGTCGCGGAAATTGAGGAGGACCCACTGCAGAGAGAGATCCGCATCTACCGAGCTCGCTGTCAACGGATGAGTTCGTATATCAAGGCTTTTCGTCTGAAATACGATCTCATCTTCCAACTCTGCCGTCTGGAAGGAACCATCTCGGTTCTTGACGAGCTCATTGCCAGTGGCTTCCATCTGGCGAACTGGCGCATGACCCGACTACTTGCTGATCGTGATCGATGTGCCGGAGAGGTCGCCAGGACCTTGTTACCCGACCTGGCGGAAGGCGACTACGAGCCGCTAGGTGAATCGGAGAATATGCATGTTGCGAAAATCCCGATTTACAGGGGTGGCATAGAGAGGTTGTGGCGCTACATCCTTCATCTGGAAACCATGGATCATCATTTCCGAGAGAGCCATACCGTAGAGGTTCCATGCTCGTTCCTCGAGGAAATGGAGGACAGAGGTGCAGAAGTGCCAGCAGGTCCGCTAGAAAAGCTGAGGCCGGAGCGTCAACGCTAGCGAACATACCTCGAAGGTATAGCCGTCGAGGAGCCTTTGGAGTCCGACTTCTCAAGCTCTGCGCCTGTGAATCGCCGAGGAGGTTGAGATCACAGGAGGTGGTCAAACTTCGCACCTGCTCCCTGGGACCAGAAGCTCTTGTCTCAGCATCGCACTTTATTTTTCGTAGTTTCTCCTCTTTTTTTTTTACTGTCTTTCTTTGGGTGGGCGATATGCCGATGTAGAAGACTCCTTGTATGCGGCGAGATGGCAAACATAAATAAAAATAACAAGTTCTTTTGAAAAAAAAATCTTATTATTTTTCCAGTTGTGCCCTCAAAATCTTGTATAAGGAATCAAGGGCTGCCTACGTACCCAAAATTGAGATCAAGCCTGTCGTAGTTGATAGTACACATGCTTTTAAAACTGAAATTGACCAAATGATCTAGTAGTGATAGCGTTTAAGATGGGCTACATTCCACGAGTTTTTGATCTGCTTGCCTTCCATGGTCAAGAGCTCGTAGACTCCAGGGCGAACTACTTTGGAGATGAGATACGGACCTTCCCAGCAAGCGCCGAGTTTGCCAGCGTTGATCTCCTTTGTGTTCTCGTACACCTCGCGCAGTACCAGGTCGCCCTCGTTGAATCGTCGGTGACGGACAGCCTTGTTGTAGTACTTGGACGCGGCGTTTTGGTAATTCTGAATTCGGACGAGCGCTTGATCACGCTGTTCCTCGGCAAAGTCAATGTTGTCGAGCATCATGCTGTCGGTTAGCTCGGAATCGTCGACCAATATAACGCGATAAAGTGTTGGTACTCTGGCTTCAGCTAGAGCTAGTGCTTCGATGCTATAGGCAAGCGAGAATGGAGATTGCCCCGTAGCTCGCCGTGGGGTCGTCCGATAAGACCATAACACGCCATCGAGCTGATCTGCCCAAGCTCCTATTTTGAGCCCGAGGCGCTTCTTCAATCCGTCTATTATGGTTTTGTTTGTTGCCTCGGCTTGACTATTTTCCTGAGGATACCGGGGGGGTCGAGGTGCTTAAGCGTATTCCCCATTTGCCTAGAAAGCGTCTGGTGATGAGGGAAGTGAACTGCGTTCTGTTGTCAGTGATGATCTCATAAGGGAGCCCATGGCGGCAGATGATGTTTTTCCAGATGAAGTTGGTGACGTCCAGCAACTGTATCTTGTGAAATGATTCGGCCTCTATCCACTTGGTAAAGTAATCAGTCAAGACCAAAAGGAACTTCTTCGACATCGACGGGGGTAACGGGCCAACGAGATCCATTGCCACAAGCCTGAAGGGGTACGCGCGATGATGGTATTTAGCAGCTCGGGAGGTACATGTTTCATATGTCTGTGGCGTTGGCATGCTTCGCACTTCGCCGAAAATGCCTTGCAGTCGGCAACCAAGGTTGGCCAATAATGACTGTCTTTCTTTATCTTTAATGCGAGTGAACGCCCTCCAGAGTGGTTGCCTCCGTCACCTTCGTGAACTTTCGTCATTATTCGTTTTGCCTCATCTCGATCGAAACAGGTAAGTAGGGCTCCAGACGAACTGCGTCGGAAAAGGCTGCCTCTCATCATGGCGTAGTTCGCGCATCGAGCTTTCAATCGGAGAGCTTGCCAGCGATCTTCCGGGACCTTGCCGTCCTCGATGTACATCTTTATTTTGAGTTGCCAATCGTCTGGGGGTTGTGTTATCTCCACGGGTTCCTGGACCGGTGGGTTGACATCCATTGGTTCCGCGGTGTCGCTAATGGCATACGCCAAATCGGTATGATCAATGCTAGGAGTTTCGATACACTCTATCGGGATCGTTCGTCGCAAACCCGGGTCAGAACAATTCGCCAGGGCAGCAAGAGCATCTACCGATGCGTTTTCGCTCCTTGGAACTTTGATCAGTTCGAACGAGAAGAATTGTTCGGAGAATGTTCGGAGTAATTGGTGATACGCCTCCATGCGCCCATTCTTAGCGCCGTACTCCCCACTAAACTGGCTAACCACTAGCTGGGAGTCGCAAAAAACTTGGATGCTGGTCACCCCCAGGCCTTGCGCTAACCGTAATCCGGCCGGAACGGCTTCGTATTCGGTTTGATTGTTCGACGTTTTGAAGCCGAGTTTCAATGCCTGCTCGAGAACCTCGCCCGTTGGAGATCGGAGTATAATCCCGATGCCGGATCCCTGGTTGGAGTAGGAGCCGTCGGCAAACAACGTCCAAGGTTCCTCCTTAGGTATGGTTTCTTCAAGGTCGGGGGATAGCTCCGTGATAAAATCCACTAGGACCTGTGATTTTAAACTTGGGCGAGAACGATATTCGATATCGTACTCGCTTAGCTCGATTGCCCACTTCGCAATTCGCCCGGACTGAAGGGGGCTGTGAAGAACTGTCTGGAGCGGCTGATCGGTTAACACGACAACGGAGTGCGACTGGAAATAAGGTCGTAGCTTCTGAGCGGCAACAATCAAGGCGAGAGCGAGCTTTTCCAAGGTTGGGTAACGTGTCTCCGTGTCGTTGAGAGCCTTGCTTGTGTAAAAGATCGGTCGTTGATCGCCGTGATCATCTCGGACTAGCACCCCTGATGTGATCACGGGATCGGTCCTTCGGCCAAGAACACTCACAGCCCTCGGACGCTACCCGGCCACCACTCGGACGCCTCTCAAACTCTCGGACAACCTGCACTGGTGACCAGGAGCTAGCGTAGGCGACCAACGAGGCATCACTCACCCCCCCAGGATCATCAAGGCGGAGCAAGACGAGTCACCAATGGACATTTCAACCCAAGCTCCCCCCCCCCCCCATGGCTCATGGCTAGCATCACCAATGAAGTGCCTTGAGTCTTGACCAGCTTTGGGAAGCTTGATTCACGTGTCTTCACCATCACACTAGTGTGAAGACACCCCTAAGCCATTAGAAGGAGCTGTACTCTTTTTCCTACTTTGGGTTTGTCCCAATGGGTTTACCAAAGAGGTTTTAACGAGGCAGCGACTCTAGTGCATCTCCACTTCGTTCCCACTTGGCTCGTGATCTTGAAACACTTAAAGAGAGACTTAGGAGCCAAGGAAGTGAAGATTATTTCACCACGTCCCAGCCAATGACGTGGCGACCCTATCCCCTTCCTTTTGAATTTTGTCTAGATCTTTCTATGACCGTTGTTTGGTCATTACCCTTGCTTTACTTTTGCTTTTGCCTTAGGACAAGTGTGTGGTTTAGATCAAGGCCACGTTCTTTAGGGTTTTAGAGTCTCCATTTGTAAGCCTCACTATATAAAGGCATCAACCCTCAATGTAAAAGGCAGACTTGAAGTATTGAATTAAATTTCACAAGAGAGAATCTTGTTCTTGTCTCACCTCTCTCCTTAGTCCAAGTCCGGGACTTGACTACCGAGAAACCCTAGCCGATCTCGAACCGGGTTCGACATCGACTAGTTGACCGTATCACGGGCCGAGCCATCTCCCGTGTGTTGTCGCATCAAACCACCTTCACGTCCATCCCTACCGTATCACGTCCGGTTCCTACCGTTCGTTGTACTTCCGCTTCGACTCCACCTTCCTTATCACATCCCCGAGNCGCTAAAGCTTTCGTTTTTGTGTCTTTGCGGTTCATTAGTTTCATCTTTAGCGTCGTTAGGTCCGATAGTTTTTGTTTTATGCTTAGTTTCCTCGATAGATCGTTTGTTGAGTCGTCGCTTTGTTTATTTCTGAGTTTTGTTCGTCATAGTTCTTGCCTAGGACTTGTTAGATCGATAAAGTAGCGCGTTTGCTTTTGGGTTTGTGTTGTGGTCCCAAAAAGTTTTGCTTTTTGTGCGTGAGTTTGCTTTTAGGCGCGTGTAGGTTTCTTTTTGCTTAGTCATAGTTTGTCATCTTGTGTTGCTGTCCTCAATCATTGACTGCCTAGATAAATATCTTATCCATCATGTTTTGGACGCGTTTTTGCTCACGAATATTCGTTTTGCTTTGACGAGGTACCATCGCCACGTCACGACCGAGCACCGATCGAGCCATCCGCGTATCACCGTCCAGAGCACGTATCATCACCCGCGTATCATCGTCCAAGCCCTTATCGCGTATTGTGTATCATCGTCTGATCACTATCGAGCCACCGGACGAGTCATCGGCCTTCCGTATCAGCCGATCACACCGGCTATCCGTACCGACGTCCGATAACCGTTGGCCGTCCGTACCATTGCCGCACCAGCCGACTGTGTCATCGACCGACCNGTCGCTTTGTTTATTTCTGAGTTTTGTTCGTCATAGTTCTTGCCTAGGACTTGTTAGATCGATAAAGTAGCGCGTTTGCTTTTGGGTTTGTGTTGTGGTCCCAAAAAGTTTTGCTTTTTGTGCGTGAGTTTGCTTTTAGGCGCGTGTAGGTTTCTTTTTGCTTAGTCATAGTTTGTCATCTTGTGTTGCTGTCCTCAATCATTGACTGCCTAGATAAATATCTTATCCATCATGTTTTGGACGCGTTTTTGCTCACGAATATTCGTTTTGCTTTGACGAGGTACCATCGCCACGTCACGACCGAGCACCGATCGAGCCATCCGCGTATCACCGTCCAGAGCACGTATCATCACCCGCGTATCATCGTCCAAGCCCTTATCGCGTATTGTGTATCATCGTCTGATCATTATCGAGCCACCGGACGAGTCATCGACCCAGCTGTCCGTATCAGCATCACACCGGCTATCCGTACCGACGTCCGATAACCGTTGGCCGTCCGTACCATTGCCGCACCAGCCGACTGTGTCATCGACCGACCCCCGTCGGCCGACCGTACATCATCGGCCATCCGTATCAGCCAATCGTGCCGGCTATCCGTACCGCCATCTGAACATCGTCAGCTGCCGTACCAGCCGTCCGTCTCAGTCGTCCGTGCCGACGTCCGACCATCGTTGGCCGTCCGTACGAACCGTCCGTACCAGCCATCTATATCGTCGTCCGTACCGACGCCGACCACCGATTGTCGTCCGTACCGTCGACAAAATCCGACAGTCGTCCGTACCATCGACGATCTCCGACAGCCGTCCGTACCATCTACCATACTTCGTCCCAAGACCGCGATCAGTATGCGACACTCGATTCCACACTGATCAAGCATGGACTCTGATGGAAACGATTCCAAGTTGGGATCATGGTATGATGAAGATCATGACTTAGACCCGGAGCAAAAGGCCACCAAGGACGAACCATGGTATGACGAACATTATGGAGCCGATCCGGAGCCAGCGGCTACCAAGAACGCATCATGGTACGCAGAGGACTACAAAGAAGGGCCTGACCAAATGAAACTTGATCGAGGATCATCGGACTACTATTGGCCATCAATGTCCTGGGCTGTGCGCCATAGCGAGCCAAGGTCGAACCGCTACGATGATTCCGACAGTGATGACTTGGGAAGTTACTATGCACCACCCTGGCATCATCGAGAGCAGCCTGAGCAATACCCGAGTCGCATCCATGGGTTGCCGACCTGGTCACCGTACGCATCGACGAGCAAGACAAGCGCCTACCGCACTCGGAACCAAAGTCTTCCGAGCTGGACACCACGCGCGACACCGGGCCACAAGTCAAGCCACGGTCAAGACAAAGCCAAGACGAGCAATGTGGAATCACGGACTAAGTTAAGGGAGCAAGCCTCAAGGAAGCCGAAGCAATCTCCCGGAGCACCAAGTTTCACGGATGAGTTGACCGGTATTCAAGCTCAACTCCGACACCTTGGAGAATTGTTGGACCAAGTCGAGTCATCTTACACGCAAGGAGAGTCATTGCGGCACCAACACTCGGCCCTTGTGCCTTCACCAACACTGGATCCGCGAGTTCCTTACCGGCTAGAACAAGGCGTTTTGACGCGGAGCTGGCCAAACACCGACTTGATCGAGGACGCTGCACCAACGGTGCAAGCTCACTGGGAGCTGAATTCAGGACTAGAATTCGATCATCAAATCGGTTCTAAGGGAGTTATTGGTCCGGGAGGGATCATAGAGAAGCCAGCCGAGCCTCCAGACCAACAAGTTCATGCACTCGGAGGTACAAGTTCGACGTCTCAGGAGGTTCACGATCAGTTCCTTACCGTTCCTGATCAAAACCGAGCCGACACTCAGTCGCAATGCTCGGATCATTGCACTGTGCGCGAGTCCTCACCCGATACGCGTACCAAGGCATTAGGCGAAGTCAATGAAGAGTCTTCCTACGCGACCAACTTCTTATCCGGAGTTTGCTCAGTAATGGGGAGTTTCAAGCAAGCTAGGCCACTGGAGATGGCCATTGATGGATCTTTTCACTCGGTATTGTTCATGACTACTTCAAGTAGTAAGCTCCAGCTGGGNCTCTCCTTAGTCCAAGTCCGGGACTTGACTACCGAGAAACCCTAGCCGATCTCGAACCGGGTTCGACATCGACTAGTTGACCGTATCACGGGCCGAGCCATCTCCCGTGTGTTGTCGCATCAAACCACCTTCACGTCCATCCCTACCGTATCACGTCCGGTTCCTACCGTTCGTTGTACTTCCGCTTCGACTCCACCTTCCTTATCACATCCCCGAGAATCCTTACCGCATCACCGAGGATTCTTACCGCCGCGTTGCCGAGAGCCGTTCCCGCAGTTTACCTTCAAACTCCGGGAACCGATTTCTGCATCGTCCGCACCACGACCGAGACTGCTCGACCGAAGCCGAGACCAAAGGCCGGATCTCTCGATCCGCTCGTTCGTTTCAGCTCATCTCTCGCTTCCACCGTTTGTTTCCTCACTGGATTCAAATCTCCGAGCCTTGTCCGAGGAAAGCCTCATCTAGTTTCCTCGGCCCGAGAGAGTT
>NC_025696.1:19911350-19920533 GCF_000633955.1 Camelina sativa
TTTACTTTTGCTTTTGCTTTATGGCCAAGTGTAAGGATGAGATCCTGGCCGCGTGTCTAGGGTTTTAGAGTCTCCCATTTGTAAGCCTTCCTATATAAAGGCCTAAACCCTCATTGTAAAAGGCAGACTTGAAGTATTGAATTAAATTTCACAAGAGAGAATCTTGTTCTTGTCTCACCTCTCTCCTTAGTCCAAGTCCGGGACTTGACTACCGAGAAACCCTAGCCGATCTCGAACCGGGTTCGACATCGACTAGTTGACCGTATCACGGGCCGAGCCATCTCCCGTGTGTTGTCGCATCAAACCACCTTCACGTCCATCCCTACTGTATCACGTCCGGTTCCTACCGTTCGTTGTACTTCCGCTTCGACTCCACCTTCCTTATCACATACCCGAGAATCCTTACCGCATCACCGAGGATTCTTACCGCCGCGTTGCCGAGAGCCGTTCCTGCAGTTTACCTTCAAACTCCGGGAACCGATTTCTGCATCGTCCGCACCACGACCGAGACTGCTCGACCGAAGCCGAGACCAAAGGCCGGATCTCTCGATCCGCTCGTTCGTTTCAGCTCATCTCTCGCTTCCACCGTTTGTTTCCTCACTGGATTCAAATCTCCGAGCCTTGTCCGAGGAAAGCCTCATCTAGTTTCCTCGGCCCGAGAGAGTTTCGTTCTGTCCGTCTGCATCGACCGTCCATCCGTGCGACTCGGTAGACGACCGCGTCCGGCGGTCACATCAACCCCGCTTACTGCCGAGCTGAAAACGGAGATGTAGAGTTACAATGTTTCTCCTTCCTCGGGCTTGACGAGTACCGGTTGATTGGTCAGGTACTCCTTAAGTTGCCTTCAGGCAGCTTCACAGGCGTCATCCCAATGGAAATCTTTAGTACCCCGAAGGAGCTGATAGAATAGGAGGCACTTGTCCGTTGACCGGGCGATGAATCGGTTCAGTGCGGCTATTCGTCCTGTTAAGCGTTGTACCTCTCGTTTGTTGGTTGGCGAGGGGAGTCCCAGTACTGCTTCTATCTGCTTTGGGTTTGCCTCGATTCCACGCTCTGTGATGATATATCACAAGAACTCCCCCGAGGTAACCCCGAAAGTGCACTTGGTGGGATTTAGCTTCATCTGGAATCGATCTAGAAGGTTGAAACATTCGGCGAGATGCTGGATATGCTGTTCTGCTATTAGGGATTTGACTAACATATCGTCAATGTAGACTTCCATTGTTTTCCCAAAGAGGTCGGTGAACATTGTGTTGACCAGGCGTTGGTAAGTCGCCCCCGCATTTTTCAGACCGAATGGCATCACCTTGTAGCAGTAGGTCCCTCTGTTTGTGATGAACGATCGGCTGGGCTCATTGCAATCTGGTTGTATCCGGAGAATGCGTCCATGAACGAGAGGAGTTGGTTACCTGCTGTAGCCTCTACGAGTCAGTCGATGTGAGGTAGCGGGAAGCAGTCTTCAGGGCATGCCTTATTGAGGTCGGTGAAGTCGACGCAGACTCGCCATTTGCCGTTCTTTTTCTTGACCACCACCGGATTTGCCAGCCAATCGGGGTATTGTACTTCCATTATCTGATCGGCTTTAAGGAGTCCCTCGACTTCGTCTTGTACCGCCTTTGCTCGATCAAGGCCGAGACGCCATCGTTTCTGTCGAACCGGTTTGAAAGCAGGGTCGACATTAAGCTTATGGCAGGTGACTGATGGATCAATACCAACCATATCTTTAGTGGATCAGGCAAACTTCGAGGCTCGCGATTTCAGAAATACTACCAGCTCGGTCTTGATTCTTTCATCGAGTTCGGCCCCAATTCCGACCGTTCGGGAGGGGTCTACTCCGTCGATGTTGACTTGTATGATTTAGCATCCTGTGGCCTTCAGCCGATCTCGCTCCAGCTTATTGGGATCGCCGAAGTGATCCTCACCCTGTAATTGCTATGCGTCATTCTTCCGTCTTTGCTTTTTCTCGAGAACAGAACAGGTCCTGGCCATCTTTTGATCGCCGTATAANCTCCACTCTTAGCGCCAAGACCGTTACCGCACATGGTCCTATGGCGACGTGTTCATTCAACTTTGGTGTGGATCAAACCTTTGTTTGGCATCCAGGAGAGTCTCAGCAAGCAACCACGGTTCATGAAGGGATCGCAATGCTCAATGCCACTTGCTTTACCGGTGAAGTCTTATCCTTTTCCCTCAAGGCCTTACTGTTTCCTTTTGATCCCGNCAACTTTACGCAGAGATGATAGGTGGAAGGGACTGTCTGCATTGAGTAGATCCAAGGTGAACCTAAGATGGTGTTGTAGATTGGTGGGGCGTCTATGACCACAAACTTGGTTTTACGTGTTATGCCACCAGTTTGGACTTGCAACTTCACGTCGCCCATCGACGTTTTGGCTATGCCATCGTACCCGGTCAGCGTTCTGGCTCCTGGTTTGATTTGCTCCGGTGTGACACCCATTTTCTCCAACGTCTGTAAGAACAGAACGTTAATTGTGCTGCCGGTATCCACTAAGACTCGTTCTACATCGAACTCTCCCATCATGACTTCTACGACGAGGGGGTCGTTATGAGGGTGATGGATCCCCTTGGCGTCTTCTGCTGTGAATGTGATGGGATCAGTTCTTAGCGCCTCCTCTTTGGAAATCGCCTGGAAGTTACAAATCTGGCGCGCTCGCTTTTTCAGTGTTCGGACAGAATCCAAGCATTCATCAGTCTGACCAATGATCATAGAGATACGACCCCGAGGTGCCGCTTGTTCGCTCTGCTGTCCTTTTTGACGCTTGGATGGTGTTGGAAGGACCTCCACTGGCGCCGGATTCTGCTGCTCGACGGAGGTGGCTGTTGTGGAGTACTTAGTGCGCTATTTGACTGGTTGGCGCCCTTCTGACCTCGACCAGGATTGGATCGTCCGAACCTTCCTCCTCGACCTCTGCCTCCGCAACCTCCGCGAGAAGCTTTAGGCAGATAGACAGCTTTGATTTCGCCGGATAGGTACTTCTCAAATAAGTAATTGGACAAGTGCTTACACTCGGCTGTTGAATGGCCACCGAACATATGGAAATCGCAGTAGAGTTCCTCTTGTGTGTTGGGAGAGGCGGCACTCTGTCCTTCATCCTCGGATAATGCATTAACCACTCCGCGCTTGGGATCTCTCGGGTCGTGATGCTTCCGGGGTTCCTGATAGGTTTCTCGGCTTTTTTCTTTTGAAGCAGCCGGGCGAGGAAGAGGGGGCTTGGTGGCCCGCTTCTCTTCATCCTCTTCGACGTAAGCGACACGAGACCCCCAATGAAGGGCTTCGTCTAGGTCCTTGGCTTCTCGGATATTTAGATCCACATGCAGTCTGGAGCCGGGAATGAGTCCTTTTTTGAAGGAGGCGATCGCAACGTTCTCAACGACTGTTACGGTGGCATACTTTTCCTTGAATCGGGTGAGGTATTGCCGCAGAGGTTCGCCAGGTTCTTGAACTATCTCCCACAGTTTGGCACTGGAGACGTTGCGTTCTATGAAGACCCGATAATTTTGTAAGAAAGCCGTCGATAGCTGGGCGAAGCTGACGATTGTTTCCGCCGGGAGCCGGGAGAACCATGTGAGTGCGTTCCATATCAAGCTGTCGAAGAACAGTTGACACTGACCGGCGTCCTTTTGCTCCTCGGTGAATCTAGCCTTTGAGATGGTAGCCATGAACGAGGTCAAGTGCTTCATCGGATCCTTCGTCCCATCGTAGGTTGGAAGTCTTATCTTCACATTTGGAACATATGTTTCCAAGACGCGCTTGGTTAATGGAGTCTGTTGTGTGGCCTCGAACATCCTATCGATCTCTGGTGTCGAGCTCACAGCTCGGTGGAAGAGGGACCCCATAGCCTTAATCTTGAGGTGGATTTCCTCTAGCTCAGGACAAGAAGGCGATATCGGATCTCCGTGAGAAGGCTGCTCGGTGTGGGGCTGTACTCCCGAGGCGAGTACCGATGGTACATGCTGGCTTGGAAATCGGAAAGCCGAAGGTGGCGGATCGCTAAACAGGCGGCGGTTTAGGGGATCGTTCCTTCGAATCTCTTGCGGTGGTGCCTCATTCTGCTGCAGGGGAGCTCTGCGCTCCATCGTGTACAACTGTTGGTTTGTTGCGGAGATCGCCTGAAAGAGATCCTTGGAGATCGTTCCAAACATGTGACGGAGGTCGTCCATGGATACGAGCTGGGGAGGTTGGGCGATTTGAGCAGACGAAGTCTGTCTATCGACAGATCCGTCAACTGGTGGAATCTCGTCAGGTTCCTGGGTCCCGTGGTGGGGAACCTCGGCGTCCTCTACTCCCTCGGAGGGTGCCGTTGAGTCGTCTGCTGGGTTCTCCTAGGTGCGGCGGATGCCCGTCCGGACGTAGACACATGCAGTGGGTGCGCCACCAGTTGGATTCGCGGTGACGTCTTGCGAGCCGGTGGCTCCGGTGGCTGGGTCATCTTGTTGCGGAGCAACTGCGTTGGTGACACCGTTTTCAGAGGCCGGAGACATGGTGTTGATTCTTGCTTGTTTGTGAAGAAATCTAGAACATAAGTGACTTTGAGAACTTAGGCCCCTCCTTCTAGTGCCAATTGTAGAAATTGGTGTTTCACACAATGAATTTGTTTAGAAAGGAAAACAAATTCAACAAAACTTTCTCTCTAAGAATTCGGATCAAAGTAAGCAAATAAAGAAGAAATGAAATCTCTTGGAAAACAAGGTAGGTTTTGCTCAAGAACAAAGAGGAATTAGGGTTTTGTATTAATTGTTGGATGATTTTACAATGAGAGAATTGCCCTCTATTTATATGTATTCGAAGATCTACTGAATATATTTACTTTCCTAATTACAGGCGAGCTGATTAGGAAAGTCTTTCCTTTCTTGCTAGGTCAGCCGCAGGGCGAGTTGAGACGTCGGTGTCACCTCGGCGCTGGGCTTCTCGAAACTATTGGGCCTTCAGAGATGAAGTACAAATTAAAGTCGAGCTCCCGATTTAGATAACCGGTTCCTTTAATCGGATTTAGATCGGTATGTTGGGGGTGCTAATTTCCATGCCAACAAAATCCTTCAAATTATAAATTACCACACAAAGAGAGGTTGAGAAAATGTTTCTAAACTTTAGGATAAAATCGTAAATGGATTTAGTAATTCTTACCAATTGTTTTTGTTATCCAAAATTAAATTATGCATACGGGAGATTGATCCACACATGCAAGAGAAACCAAGTTTACAAACGAAACCAAGCTATTAGACATTTTAACAGTTTGAGCTAAATGACCTATTTAAGAAATTAACCTATGTGAGATTAACAGAAATGGAAAAAAAAAAAACTAAATCTTTCTCTATTAGAAGGAAACTTGTCAAAAATATTGAAGAACGTTTCTTAAGAACCAATAATTGTTTCTCTACTATTTTAAGACAATTCTCTAGTTTAATCATTGAAAATTCACGTAAAACACCATTTGGTCGTAAGAATTACACGATATTATTTCAAGATAAAGAAATCAACTATGATATATTTGAGAAGCATGGGGAAGTAGTTCTACCAATCCTAATTATTTGTAATCCTTTATGATTCTCCATAAACATTTGTCCTTCTTTGGTATTAAATTATATACAGAATAATCGATTTGTCTGATCTCAATTTACAATCCTTTTTTATTACATAGAATAGTTCTCTAGTCCCACTAAAATTTCCAAATTATTCTTTTATCAAACTAAAAAAAAAAAGAAAAAGGATAGACAGAAGTTTCTTTGGCTGAATGAATCATTCAGACGAAAAATTATATAAAAAAAAAAGTTTATTTGCCAAAAAAAAAAAAAATGATATAGCTTTTAGTAAAAAAGTTTCCCTTTTTTAATGACTAGGAAGCATTCGATCAAATATATACTATTTATCAACTTTCTATCCTCACTCTGAGAATATTTTAAGGAGTTTGAAATTATTTATTCTTTCAATGTAAATTGGAGGCTCCAGGTATGCTAGGTGAAGCAGAAGAGCTGGCACCAGCTCTCGACTGAGTGATTACGTAGTAGACTCACTCACACTACTCAGTACTCAGTAGTCAGTACATACTCTCTTTGTTCTCTTTCTTTTGGACAGCTTTCATTTTGATTTTCTCTCTTTTAAGCCACATGAGAATAAAACAAATATATACCAAACCAATGATGGGGCTTCGCAATAATGCAATAAAATGGAGTATATGCATACTGGAGGAACAAAGCAAAAATAAAAATAGAGTTAGATAAAATTTTAAAAAAACAACTGTAGTTAAGGTTTAGCTTCCCAAGGCTTCTTCAGCTAACCCATCTCATGTGTATATATGTATCCCCTGCTTAAACCCATCTCACACCAAAACACAAAAGCTCTCATCTCCTCTAGTTTTCAATCTTATTAGACACACACACACACCCCAACCCCTTTTATTTGTAACACCCAAACTCAAATGGGTCGAAACTCAAGCCTCGCCATCGTCGTGGCGACTGTTCTGCTGATGTCAATGGTCGGTTCTGCTTACTCAGGCAACTTCTTCAACGAGTTCGACCTCACGTGGGGTGACCACAGGGGCAAAATCTTCAACGGAGGAAGTATGTTGTCTTTGTCACTGGACCGGGTTTCCGGGTCAGGTTTCAAATCCAAGAAAGAGTATTTGTTCGGACGGATCGATATGCAGCTCAAACTCGTCGCCGGAAACTCCGCCGGCACCGTCACTGCTTACTACGTAACGTTCTCAAACTCTCACATTCACTCAAAATGTTACTAAACTGAAGAGATACTCTTTTCTAAAGTTGTTTGAAACTTTTTTTGTAGTTGTCGTCACAAGGAGAAACACATGATGAGATAGACTTTGAGTTTCTTGGGAACGAGACAGGGAAGCCTTATGTTCTTCACACTAATGTCTTTGCTCAAGGGAAAGGAAACAGAGAGCAACAGTTTTATCTCTGGTTCGATCCAACCAAGAACTTTCACACTTACTCCATTGTCTGGAGACCCCAACACATCATGTAAAGATCCATTGATCACTCTCTCTCTTTCTTCTGCTTCAACATCAAATGAAAACGAAGATCTTGTCTTGACTTTGTTCTTATATTTCTGCAGATTCTTGGTGGACAATTTACCCATCAGAGTGTTCAACAATGCAGAGAAGCTAGGTGTTCCTTTCCCAAAGAGCCAACCCATGAGGATCTACTCTAGCCTGTGGAATGCAGATGATTGGGCCACGAGAGGTGGGTTGGTCAAGACTGACTGGTCCAAGGCTCCTTTCACAGCATACTACAGAGGATTCAACGCTGCGGCTTGCACTGTCTCTTCAGGATGTGACCCTAAATTCAAGAGTTCTTTTGGTGATGGTAAATTGCAGATAGCGAGCGAGCTCAATGCTTACGGCAGGAGGAGACTCAGATGGGTTCAGAAGTACTTCATGATCTACAATTATTGCTCTGATCTCAAAAGGTTCCCTCGTGGATTCCCTCCAGAATGCAAGAGGTCCAGAGTCTAATGTTTGATGCAATTCCCTCAATGATTCTCTGTTTGTTTGTTGCAATTCTTAGATTGGTTTCTTTATCTGTTATTCCATTGTACATTCTCAAGTTGAAATAAAGCTCTTTCCAGCTACTTAAACAACTGAATCCATAATTAGTCATGACCAGTGTTCCTTTTCCTGGAATTGTCACAATTCTAAACCTTATCCCTGAACGTATCAATCCATACTAGGTTTCTTCTATACAATGCAACGAAATTTTTTTAGAGTAATAAGCTATGATAAATTTGAAAACTAACAAGGCAAGATCACTGCGGATCAGAAAACAACAACAATTTGACATGCTTGAAAAAAGACAAAGACAAGACACTATTAATGTTGTACAACCAGAAAAATGTGGAGACAAAGGAATTAACAAGTCTAATGTGGATGATCCTAGTTACCTATATAGGTTCATATGATCTAGGAGTTGTCTTCATTCTTTGACGTACAAGTGCCTTAGATGGAAAAGCTCTATGCGTAAACAAGTCAAATACGCTTAAACCTATATACACGACTTCGTTACTATCTCTATAACTAAACAACTCTAACAGCTAAACTGAGCTAACGGAAGAGTTTCCTGTTCGTTATCTGGATCAGAGAGTGGCGCCTCAACATTGTTGGAGCATGTTTTCAAATCTTTAGCTTCAGCTGCTGCCCCTTTATTCTCAATGGCTGGAGCATTTTTTTCTATATTCTTCTGAGGATCTATATGTTTACTGGTTTCAGTCGTCCCTAAAAGAAACGATACAAAGAATAATTCAGTTCCTAAGTCTACCAGGTTGTTCTTTTTTACTATATAACATTCATGTAGCCACAGAAGCCAGTAGGGACTAACTGTAGCAACTATTACTGACATTGAATATAAAGAGACTTACCAGGATTATCCTCCGAGCTATCTCTAAGATATGAAAGCATTCTTTTGTAATTAACAGAACCGGGCACTTTAAAGAGCTTGCGCTTGGAACACAACTGCTTCATGTCAAAACAGGGAAACTGTTAAGAACAAAATCAGGTGATAGAAATCAAAGCTTTCAACACAACAAGACTGAAGATCATACATGAGTTTTGGTGGCACTAGATGAAGTCATCTTCTTGAAAGGGCTAATGTTTCCATGTATGTTCTGTGCTGATGGTGAAACAAAGGTATTGGGAGATAGCAAAGCAGACCAGGTAGGAGGGAGTCGGTCATTAGCTGCATCAGCATCTCTAGTATCATCTGCAGCTTCAGTCAAGTAAGGAAGCAATCTCCTATAACTCACAGAACCAGGATTCTTGAAAATCTTTTCCGGATAACGAATCTGTCACAGTAAATGACAAAAGGAAGCAAATTAAGAAACCAGTGAAAAAAGCCAACATTGCAGTTTAAACATATCCTTTTGCTATAATAAAGCTATGGAAGAACCACATACAATTTTGCTGCCGAGTTTGACACCGACGTTCTTCACAGAGACTCCATCAATCTCTTGGCTGATAGAACCTGCTACACTAGTGAACATTTCTGAATCCGGTCGCGTCGTTTGTGAGCATTCCACTACTTGTATAATATCATTGCTTCCTATTATCGCAACTGTTTCACCATTAAAGCCATTGGGGAATCAGATAGTTTTAAAACACATCCTAAACTATTGAGATTTTAGATCTGCTTTAGAAGGAAAAAAAAAAAAAAAAAAAA
>NC_025696.1:19920830-19931958 GCF_000633955.1 Camelina sativa
AAAAAAAAAAAAAAAAAAAAGCTTAAAATCAGAAATTACCGTTAGAATTGGGAGAATCGCAAGGAGATTCCAAATTCAGTTCCTTGGTTTGATTTTGCCCTTTCACATGAAAATCCCAATCACTAGAAATCGAACTCGGGGAGGAGGATACGCGTCTGAGACACAGATTCCTCACCGTTACACGAGGACACACCCGAGGCATTTTAGTAACAATTTTATCGCTGAGAGTGAGAGGTGGTGACGCATGTTGGTGACGAAGATCCGTGAGAAATCGGTTTCCGATGTGAGACACAGCTGGTGGAAATCGAACGGTGGTGGAGCGGTTGCTATGATTCCTTAATTTGCTTGCCATAAGGTTCTTAGAGGTGGTGGTATCCCGAACTGACGAAGAAGAAGAAGAAAATCGCATTCTCTTCTTTATGGTACTATAATCTGATTCCGCCGCCATGGAAGCAGCTACAGAGAGAGAGAGTGAGAGAGTTATTATTTTCCCGGGAAAAGAAAGACCCGTATGGCGCGAAACTTAAGGCTTAGCGGATCTACAAGAGCTTCATTGGGCTCGGCCCATTTAGCGTCCGTTTTTTAGTTCAACAATTTTAGTACGGTTTAAGTTTGGTTTTGATCGGTTCAAGTAAACCGTATTGCAAAAGGCTTTTAAAACCTGTGAATGAATCTGTGAGTTTTTTCCCTAAAGAGTGTTTTTGAGGAAGAAGGATCGTCATCTTCACCAAAGTTCCGAGACTAGTGCAATCGAAGCCAGCCATGGATCTCTCTTCTGTTAAGGAAGCTTTAGCCGACAAATCCTTTGAGAAAATCGCCGATATCTGCGATAATCTCATGCTTCAGGTTCCAAAATCTGATGATATTAACAACACTACTAGGGTTTTGTGAAGTTGATTTTGTGAGGTTTTTTATCGATCGCTTTTTTTAATTTACAGGTTTCTACCGAAGGAATTGCGTTTCATGATGACTGGCCTTACGCAATCCATCTTCTGGGTTACTTTTACGTCGACGATTGGTCAGTTTAATCTTCTTCTCTGATGTAATTAGAGAAGGTTTCTTTGGATCCTTGCGGATTTTAGGGCTTCAGAATTGGTCTGTTTGCTTTGATTTGAGTATATAGATCCTCTTGGGATATCACTATTTGCATCCTTATGTTGTCATCTAGAAAAGGGCATTGATTGATAGGATAAGATATTTCTAGGGTCTTAACTCTTAAGTTCTGATTTTTTTTACACTTTCTTGTTTGTATCCACTGAGTTGAGAAATTATAACTTTGACACAAGTTAATAGTTGTTGACAACTCCTTTTAACAGATTTTGTAGTCTTGATATGTTGGAACTACAGAGTTATGGTTCAGCTGTTCTTGAATATATATATATATATGACTGTTTTGGAGTTGGATTTTGTATTTGATGTTTGTTGTGTTTGTTATTACTGCAGTGATAGCGCTCGTTTCCTCTGGAAAACGATACCTTCATCTATCAAGGAGAGGAAGCCTGATGTTGTTGCAGCTTGGAAGATTGGTCAGAAGCTGTGGACACGTGACTACGCTGGTGTATATGAAGCTATCCGTGGTTATGATTGGAGTCAAGAAGCTAAAGATATGGTTGCTGCTTTCTCAGGTAATTTTTGAACCAAGCTTCCTGGCTGCTTAGTACCATTCAAGCATGTAAAGTTAATTTTTTTGTTACTTCATATTCCTCTCTAGGTTTATCTGCATATTGAGATTGAGTAGCTGTGTTGTTATGTTAACTTGTGAGGCCTTACCTTAGAATTTTGTGTCATGCAAAAAAGTAACTTACATCTTGTCAGTGAACTTATATGGAACATGAATTTGAATAACATTGCATTAAAGTAACCTTATCATTAAACTAGTAGAGTGGTAGACTCGCGAAGTCGGAACAAAAACAGTTAACAGTCTTTTTCCAACCAAAGGCCTAACATAGATTTGAGTTGTGCGAAGTTGTACTTTAATCCGCGTCCTGTTTTAGGCAGTAGAGCTTTTGTAGCATTTTTAGACATCGATTGTTCGACTCTTAATTGCCTCTTCCCACTGGTTGAACTTTTCAATAATCCCTCAATGCTATTTCTTTATGGGATTTCTTGCAGATCTTTACACAAAAAGGATGTTTCAGCTTTTGTTGTGCCTATTCCACAATTACCATCCGTGATTTGGCCCTTTTCCTGGGGATGACAGAGGATGATGCCACAACTTGTAAGCTTCTTATTGCAATTTCCTTTGCTTTCAAAAGATTATCTTCCTCACCGCACATTAGTTACCTGACTTCTATTGAATTCATTCTTCTATTGAAACTAATCACAAAAAGTTATCTGGCAATGTGTCTACTTTTGAAGAACCTCAAAGAGTTTGTGGCAATGTCTTAGCTTAGTGCTTTTGTCGCATGGATCTAGTGACAACCATATATGCTGTGGAATCAGAACTAACATTATAATTGTTTTCTTTTTATGCTGTATATACACAGATGCTGTAGAGAATGGTTGGACAGTGGATGCAACTTCTCAAATGGTGACTGTGAAGAAACAAGCTGTTAAAAGAGAGCAAAAGGTGGATTCATCGAAGCTGCAACGCTTGACGGAGTATGTGTTCCACCTTGAACATTAAAACTAAGGACCAATCTCCTATTAAGATAGTGAATTCAGAGAACAGAATTTGTTTTTGAGAGATTTCACAATGACTGATTCTAAGTTGCAACATATCTTGGCTCTTGAGTATATGACCAATTACTCCTACAAGATTAGTTTACGCAACAAAACGAGCTGAAACAAACAAATCTGTTTACGCAACAAAGAACTGAAACAAACAAAAACTAAAGATAACATTGTGATCATTTTAGCGATTACAAGCTAGGATACTCCTACATGATCAGTTTACATAACAAACGAACTGAAACAAACAAAATATGAAGTTAACATGTCTTTAACACAAAGGTAGGCAGAGAAACAAGAGAAGCTTCACGTTAGCGACTGCAAGCAAGGGTCCTCCAAAAGCTTTGTTAATTATCTCTGAGGTTAAGAGGTTAGGCTTCTAATCGGTAAAGGTACTCTCTGTGACAAGATTAGTCGGAGAGCGCACTTGGATGAAGCTACTTTAGAAAATAGCCTCTTAAGTCCGCCTGCAACTTCAATAAAATCTTCAAAACGTGGTGGTTTGTAGTAGAAAATCATCTTTTCAAGATTCGGCATTGTCTCCAAGAAATACTTGATCTGCTTCTCCATGTCATCATTAAATGCACCAAAGTCCCGTATCTTTATAACCTTCACCGGACTTGATGATAAGCAACTGCGAATCTCCTCTCCCTCCTCATGAGGTTTGCACAAGCACACATCTCCACAGCTATCCGTGGCTTTGTGGATGAGGCCCTGAAACATAGTGAAATATTCTCAAACTTTGAAAAATGAGTCAACAAATGCTTTTCAAGGGTTTGCTTCATACTTTAAAGATAAGAGTTTCAAGATTTGGAGAATTCTTGAGCAAGCCCGGCAATGACTGCCATCCTACTGTGGGATCACTCTCAATGGTTAATTGACTCAGGTTGTTGAAGAGCGGTATTGCATCACAACTGTAAGTAAGCACCTGAAACAAAACCATAACAAGTTGATTATCATCACTCAATTGCAATCACCAACTAGGACACTTAAGCAATGTTCTTCTAAGTAGTAGCATAAATTTGTAAAAGGACTAAAAGAAAGATGGGAACAAACCTGAAGAGTGTTGGGAGATAGATAAAGAGTCTTGACATTGCGTAATCGCATTATAAAATCTGTTGCATTGCCAACCATATCATTCTCCCCATAACCTTCATGGTAATCTATCAATATGGGCTCCAACAAGCAAATATCGATATGGGCTTCAACAAGCGAATCAAAGTTCACTTTTGGATACTTGCCTGCAACCGTGTCAGTAATCTTCAAGTAGACAAGATTCGGAGTATCAAAAGACACACTCTTTGGAAACTCATCCCGCTCTTGCCAGCAAAACGTTACTCTCTTGAGAGTTGGGGAAGACACCGAGGCGAAGTCCCATATGAACCAAGATATATCATCCAGAACTAAATCCTCAAGTATGTGACAACCAGAGAGAAGCTTGGTAAGCCCCACACCATGCTTTTCAAAATGGACTGACTCAATATGAAGTGTCTTAAGCTTTGGGAGATGAACATCTTCAGCATCAAAGGAGGGATATAGCCCAAAATATAGCTTCAGCCTAACCAGTGTCTTGCTCAGGTATACCTCTGAAGGAAGCAGAAACTCCGATTCAAGATCCAGGTGTAGATCAAGATGGGATACACCGCGTCCCAACACGTTGTGTATCCAAGAAGTGATACGGACTGGATCAACACCGTCTCTGACCTTTAGAGAGAACTTGTGTAGAGGAGAATTGCCTTGCAATGCCAACACTCTATCCACAAAATCCATAAAACTTGTGGAAATGTCCAACTTATTCCTAGGATTCAGATAAACAGAGTCATCCAAATCAAGATTAGGGACAAAAGCAAAGAGATACCGCCATTTTTTAGAAAGAACCGATGTGGAAGCAGCTTCTTTAGTGGGAAGGAAGGACAGGATATGGCAATTAATGGCCTCTGGTAAACTACTGATTAAATCTCTACGATCCATCTTTTTCAAGAACCTAAAGACAACAAATAAAAGAGAGAAGCTAAGAATCAAAGAAACATACTTTGGAGATAAAAGAAGAGCATAAGATGGATATTGAAACTTACTTGGAGATTAAAGCATAGCCCACCACCAAAATCACTCAACTGTTGTAGAAGTTTTAGGGTTTTTGGCGATCGTATTTGTAGAAGAGTGAAGAAGAAAGAGTGAGTTTCTTTAGTGTCTTGTCAAGTGTAAACATGATCTTTTGTAAGATTTTAGTGTAAGATATTTTGAACTTCACTAGATAATATATATCTAATCAGACCCTTTTACAAAAACATTATTTGAAATCAAACCAAGTCAACCAGAGATCATCAAACTCATCGTTAACACTTAACACCACTGGTAACTGAATGTTTCCCAAGTTCTTTTGTTTTCATCGATATAACATTAGTCAAACTAACTGAATGTTCCGGTTTGTCTCGCTTAGTTGGTTTTTTGTTTATACTCCCTCCGTTTTATATTACTTGTCGTTTAAGAAGAAAACTATTAAATTCTCTGTTTTATCCCTTTTTAATATATTTTCTAATTTTTTTATTGGTCAAAACATTAATAAAGTTGGATAGAATTGAAATTTTTACCAAACATTTGCATTGAAAATCTAAAACGACAAATATTGGAAAACAAAAATTTATCTCTAGAATGACAAGTAATAAAAAAGGGAAAACGTCCTATTTCCCCCTCGGAACTATCATATCGTATTAAATCCACACCGAACTTTGACCTTGTTCTATAGCTCCTTCGAGCTTAAGTCGTCCACCTATTTCTACCCGAATTCGTAATTCTATTGCTATTTCTCCAATTTTTTTGGTTTAAACGGTTTACTAACAAACCGACACAAATCTGGTATGTAACCAATTTTTCAAACCAGACAACATTAAAAATTTGACCCGACCCGTAAACAATATGTCTAACATATTTTTCTTCACCCGGTTTTTGAAACTAAAAAAAAATTACTATTTTGTGAATTTTGATTTCAAAATTACAAAAGTACATTGGAAAATCATTGCAATTAACCAAAAATCATTTCAATTGAGATTTGATAATCTGTCGATAAGGATGAACCAATCTAGTGTCGTCGATGTTACCCACGTCTTTCGTTTTCAGATTTTTTTTTTCTGGGCAAATTTTAAGATTTTTGTTCATCGGTCAATTTTCATAGCAATTTGAATCATCTCTTTGATTCCTTGATTCCATTCTACGCCGTGAATCACTTCCATGACCATTCCTTATCCATCCATTACACACCTAAAGAAATCAAGACTCATGATTTTGACCTAATTCCATAAAACAATCGAAACTACATTAAAAAAAAACCCAGACCTGGTCATCATTATTATCATCGTCATTGTCGTGAAGACAAGAAGAGTGAAGACCACACAAAGACTCTTTGATCTTCTCCGCTTCACCACCACTAGAAGACGACAGAGGAGATTAAGCCACATCGATATCATCATCTCCTCTCACCACAGACGAGCCACAACATGATTTGCTCCGCCCAGATCCCATCTTCTTCTCAAAACAGCAAACTTTATGCTAAAATCACATCATTGCCAATTTGCCACAAGACCCAAAAGTTTTTCCCCAGTCTTCTTCTATCTAATAACCCACATAATCGAAATCCTCAATTCAAAATCCAAAGGATTAGTCTACCTTGGCTGACGAGAGATTAATGAGTTTTATGCAAAGGTTTCTCAATTGTTTTTAAGCTTTATTTTTTTGTGGTTAAATTTTCAGCTTTCTTCATCCGGTTTGATGGGTTTAATTTTAAAATCGGGTTGAAATAAGATTTAATCCGGTTAATAGGATTTATTAGTTAGTTAAGCAAATATTAAACCAATTATAAACCGTATAAACCAAATTTATGGAGAATTAGATGAGAAGTTTTAATCCGAAGAGAAAATAGCAATAGAACTATGGATTCGGGTAGAAATAGGTGGACGACTTAAGTTCGAAGGAGCTATAGAACGAGGTCAAAGTTCGGTGTGGATCTAATACGATATGATAGTTCCGAGGGAGAAATAGGACGTTTTCCCAATAAAAAACGGAGGGATTATATGTTTTGTTGTCAACTCAACTTTATATTAAAGCCCACAATGGGCAAATTTGAAGTACAAGTTTAGGTCCAATATGCGATAAACTAAGATAAGGATTGAAAATTGAACAACACGTGTAAGCAACGTGTCGCCTCTTGCTAATAATAACCATCGAAAATAATTTACTGATCTTTGTTTTGTTTACCGGATGTGTAAAACAAGATTGAGCCTGCGAGCTTTCTAGCTCACTTCTTATCCAAACTCATTTTTTCCTAAGAAAAGAGCCAACAAGCTCTAGCAAACTCCAAATGATTGATCACCCTGGATAATGATATGCTACTGAGCTACTCTATCTCTGTTTATAATCAGTCAATAACACCAACTGCAAAGCCTCCGAATGAACTAGTCTTCACGTAACTCCACCAGCTCCATCATCATATCAACAAATTAAAAGTAGCTTGAAGTGCATACCTTAATAGAAGCATAGGATGTGGCTCTAGCCTTAAACCCGAGATGACTGTCATAAGCTGGTCCTAATGCATGGTATAGTGACAATTTCTATCGATTTTGACACAAAAAAAAAAACACACACAAGATAAATCATATCGTTGGTTCCATCACTTCCATGTTATAGTAAATTGTTATCTATTAAGTACAGCCAACCATGTTATAATAGCAACTTTTGGTGTGGCTTGGGAAAACCACACCCCTTTTGCCCATTAATTGTAGTATTAATTTCAAAATTAACAATGGGCTGCTAACATTCTCTAAGATATGCAAATGATGTGCTTAGTTGTTTACTCTATTTATTTATTTTATTCAATTATATATGTTTAAGTGCTTACAGTTTGTAAAATATCAAAAGCTTAATTTGTCTCTACGTTAAATTATCAACATACACAAAAATGTATTTTTAAAGTAAAACATTTCAAGATAATTGAATTATAATAAGGGATAACAAACATACAAAAATCCAATCAATGATATGATCTAATCAGATATGTGATTACACCATTATAGTTTGGTGTGGAGGGTGAGAAGTGATAAACAGACTGAGCCAAATTTTTCTACTTGTCGCCATTACTCATCGGTCGTCACAATACTTCTCTCATCCACCAATCTTGCAAGACACAGACAAACAGTGTACTGTTACAGACAAGACAGTGTATTGTTATTGTTCTGATGCTTTGTGTTCTCAATGATTTAACTTCAGCAGCAGGCCCGGCCATACGGTAAGGGGAGGGTCGTGTAAGGCAAAGGAAGCACATGTATTGTTTTTAGTAATTTTTAGTAATTTAATGAGACCACATGTATTGTTTTTTCGGTGAAATGATGACTGATGAGTAATTAGATAGTAAATTGTTTATAGTTGAGGTTAAGGTTCGAATTCGAACCTTGTTGTTACCTTCATTCAATAACCTAGAGACACTAAACATCCCAAAATGGGAATGTCTTACTTAAAATTTTGATATCATTTTAAATTAAAGACATCCACTTAAGTGTTGATGAATGTAGATGGTCTTATCGTCTTAGTCCACATCTTGTATTACGTCAATATTATGTTTTGGCCCTCATCATTATTATTATTTTGTTCAAAGCCCTCAATATATACAATTTTGTGTCTATATGCAATTGTATAACATAAAATTTGCATGTGCATGGCACATTTTTTTACCTAGTTCTATTTATATTTTAGGTGTAAATTTTTTAGCTATTTATATAAGCTTTAGTGTGTTCCATGTTTACTTCAAACTTGAACATCCTCAAAACACTAAAATGGCTACTTCCGGTAATGGTTGTCCTCGTTATCCTCACTACTTGCTTGTAACTTTCCCGGCGCAAGGTCACATAAACCCGGCACTCCAACTAGCCAACCGTCTCATCCACCACGGTGCAACCGTAACATACTCCACTGCCATCTCAGCTCACCGTCGTATGGGCGAGCCACCTTCCACAAAAGGCTTGTCCTTCGCTTGGTTCACTGATGGATTCGACGACGGTGTTAAGTCCTCCAAAGACCAGAAGATCTACATGTCCGAACTCAAACGCTGCGGTTCGAACGGCCTCAGCGACATTATCAGAGTCAATCTTGACGCCAATACAGAGCCTATCACCGGCGTAATCTACTCTGTTCTCGTCCCTTGGGCTGCCACGGTAGCGCGTAAGTTTCACCTCCCGACTACACTTCTCTGGATCGAACCAGCCACTGTACTAGACATCTACTACTACTACTTCAACACCTCTTACAAACACCTCTTCGACACTGATCCGATAAAACTACCGAAACTGCCACTGATCACCACTGGAGACCTCCCGTCGTTTCTTCAACCGTCGAAGGCATTACCATCGGCTCTTGTGACACTAAAAGAACACATCGAAGCTCTCGAGCCGGAACCAAACCCTAAGATTCTTGTGAACACTTTCTCTGCATTGGAGCACGATGCCTTAACCTCCGTTGAGAAACTCAGAATGATTCCAATAGGACCTTTAGTTTCCTCCTCCTCCGACGGTAAAGCCGATCTTTTCAAATCTTCCGACGAGGATTACACGAAATGGCTAGACTCGAAGCTCGATAAGTCCGTGGTTTACGTTTCATTGGGAACTCATGCCGAAGATTTGCCGGAGAAACACATGGAGGCGCTCACTCACGGCGTGTTAGCCACAAACCGACCGTTTCTATGGATCGTGAGGGAGAAAAATCCACAAGACAAGAATCGGTTTCTTGAACTGATCAGAGGAGTTGAGCGAGGCTTGGTGGTGGATTGGTGTTCTCAGACGGCGGTTTTAGCGCATCGTTCGATGGGGTGTTTTGTGACTCACTGCGGTTGGAACTCGACGTTGGAGAGTTTAGAGAGTGGTGTTCCTGTGGTTGCGTTTCCGCAGTTTGCTGATCAGTGTACGACGTCGAAGCTTGTGGAGGATGCGTGGAGGATCGGAGTGAAGGTGAAGGTAGGGGAGGATGGACACGTGGATGGGGAGGAGGTGAGACGGTGTTTGGAGAGGGTGATGAGTGAGAGCGAAGAGGCGGAGGAGATGAGAGAGAGTGCGGCGAAGTGGATGAAGCTGGCTGTTGATGCGGCTGTTGAAGGTGGACCGTCGGACTTGAATCTTAAGGGTTTTGTGGAAGAGTATGGGTTTTAAGTTGTTAAGTTTGCCTTAAAAGGTTCGTGAATCGTGGTACTAATTGTTAAGTTTGCTTTAAAAGACATCAACAAAGTTGTATGAACTATGAACCCGACCCAACTTACTCGTATCATAGACAAAGCAATGCGGAACATAATAATCTTTCTGATTTATAAGGCTTTTACAGACTCTAAGGTCTCCTCCGTCGATGATTTATTTATTCACTCTTGCGCTCTTCCTGATTGATCCTCTAGAAAGAAAGAAAAAGGTCTCGTTAATTAAAATTACATAGCAGCCTTTTCTCTGTATCCTCTAAATTCTCTCAAAGCTCCCTTCGTAGATAAACCCTTCTTCTCTTTGTTGAAACAATAAACAGGCGCCTGCCATTTCTCATCCTCTAAGACCGCACCAACCTCAAATGTCATTAGATGAGCCTCCCTCCCTGCAACAAAATTTCCACTCATTTAAGATGAATTTTTGCGTAGAAAATAAAACCGAGGTTTCATGCTAAGTAGAGAATGGCAAGGCGATATCACCTGTATAGAAGATCCATTGCACGGGTCTCTTGGTTTCAACATCCTCATAGTACCATATAAAGTCTACTTTCTCCCATACATTGCAGAGAAACCCACTCACATTTTTTTGGCCTAGATACTTGGCTCCATCTAGCCAGTTTGGTCGCAGGATTCCAACCTTATGACATCATAAAATTCCAAGCCTATTCAGCAAGTTACTATTTTACAAAAACCATTACAGACTCGACTATTATCAAAACAAAACAACCAAGTCTTCGTATATATGGAAAGTCACGCAGCACCCTCATCCCCTGATCCTACAGGTTTCTTTCTACTCAACCAAAGTCCTCTTGTAAACCAACCTAATCTCCTGATCTTGGTTAAGGATTTTGCAGAGTATTATCACAGTCACCAGACTTCAGATAAGATGAGAGGGCTTATAATAAATACCAAGCACAAAGAGTATTGGCAAAATCATAATTACACGCTACATGCTACTGCTCTCAGGAGATTTCAGTTTCCTACTCAAAATGAAAAACTCAAACCTCTCAATGCGTATCCTAATCAGACATTATAACTAAGGTCCTTTGTTGCTTCTAATTGGAACAATCTCTGGCTTTCTAACTCTCTCATTTTCCCAGCAAAATCACACAAATCAAAAACAAAATTGACCAAATCGGTAAATTTGTCGCCCAAATTTGAATTTGTTCCTATTCTACAGCCAGAAGGTATTCTGAGTATTTATTTAAACAAAAAAAAAAAAAAAAAAAAAAA
>NC_025696.1:19932449-19946286 GCF_000633955.1 Camelina sativa
CATCGAGAGATCGCCGGAGTAATTCATAAACATTAACGCGTGGAACTGGTGTGGCCATGGCGTCGGTACCGGCTCATCGGCGGTGGCGATTTCAACGCCGGCGGTTAAAACGATGAAGATGACGATTAGTATCAGTGGTCGTCTAAAAGCCATCTGTCTCAGGTTTTGGTTGTTACTGCCGACGACAACTTCTCGTTTTTATTTAATACTACTACAGTATATGCTTTATATTTAAATACTCTAATTTTTATCCAATGTAAATTAAGGAAGGATCCTAATTGTTATTTCGGCTGAGGCTAACAAATCCGTTGGGTAGATTACAGAGTTTTTTATTTACTGTTCACAAATTATGTTTGGAGTGGTGCATATTAAAACCGCAGATTAACTATGAATCACTTGTTGATACAAATAGAGTTGGTGTGCGGTGATTTGTTGTTCGTCCCAAAAATAGAATGGACTAAATTGTTGAGGAATTTATCCACCCTAACCACTAAATCCTAAGTTCATTAGTTTTCTCAACTCAAAGATCATTATTGATGTGTTTTCTCAACTCAAAGATCATCAATCTACAATCGGGATATCTATAACATTCTCAATTTTGACAACTACATATCCTCTATATATTAATAGAAAAGCACACTCTTGAAAAAAGCTGATGTGTCGCCGCCAGAGAACTCGAGACACATTTAGCTATTTAGCCTTATTTAGATTTATTATTTACAACTACTTACCATTGTGTTTTTTTTTAAAAACAAATGTGTTATTGTTAAAAACTTTATCACATAAACTTATTAATATTAATTAAGTTTAAGCTTTAAATATATTTTATATATTAGAAAAATGATTTATTGAAATACATGTGTAACCCATGCGGATCTCACAAATTCAAGCAAGGCGGATACAAAGACATTTTACGGCTCAAAATATTTAAACCCGTTGCGGAATGGCTTAGCAGACGGGTTTGACGGGATTAACAATTTTATTTAAATTATTGGGTTCATGTAATTTTAGTTTTTTACAATTTTTACCTGCTTTGATAGTTCAAGATTTTGATAAAAATCTAATAATCACTATTTTTGTTCACATTCTATCCAGATCCGCCATCATTTCAATCTAAAATTTATGGTGAAACAATTACTTTAAAATTTCATAAACTTGATGAATTCAAACCAATATAAGTTTAAATGTTATACTAAATAAATATATTTATAAATGTAATAACTCAAACAAAATTTTTACTCCGTGCAAAATCATGGGTTATTACCTAGTGTATTTTGGGGAAATAGTTATTGGTTCAATTTGAACCATCCAACCAACAATCTTTTTAAAACCATAGCACAAAAGAACTATGAGAGTTTCAAAAGAAATCAGAAGTCCAAAAAAAAAAAGCTTTTCTTGCATGACTTAATAAACCTACACCATACTCCTACTTATAAACACCACATCACCAATTCCACACCCATTCCATCTTAAAAATCACAATCTGATCATCACCAATACATTGCAAACCAAACGCAAAGACATGACTCTTCTTGCTTTCTTCCTCTTCACCCTCCTTGTCTTTTCTGGTAACTTATCTTCTCCGTTTATGCATAACGTTTTCAACTCAATAAGTTTAATAAAAATGCATCATGTTTACATAATCAATATGTAATCTTGATTTACAAAAAAAAAATATGTAATCTCCCATATTGAACATGATTTGCTCTGTTTGACAGGTTCATGTTGCTCCGCGCTTAGGTTCCAAAGGCACAAGTACTACTTTCAAAGGAAAACAATGCTAGATTTAGCCAGCAAGATTGGTATCAACTACGGAAGACAAGGAAACAACCTCCCATCTCCATACCAATCCATCAACTTCATCAAATCTATCAAAGCTGGTCATGTCAAGCTCTACGACGCTGATCCAGAGAGTCTCACACTCCTCTCTCGAACCAATCTCTACGTCACCATAACCGTCCCTAACCACCAAATCACCTCTATCAGCTCCAACCAAACCACAGCTGACGAATGGGTCAGAACCAATATCCTCCCTTTCTATCCACAAACACAAATCCGCTTTGTCCTCGTCGGGAACGAAGTCCTCAACTACAACTACGGGAACATCTCGGCCAATCTTGTACCCGCGATGCGCAAAATCGTGAACTCTCTCAGATTTCGTGGGATTCACAACATCAAAGTCGGGACACCTCTCGCCATGGATTCTCTACGTTCGTCGTTTCCTCCTTCTAACGGAACATTCCGGGAAGAAATCGCCGGACCGGTGATATTACCGTTGCTGAAGTTTCTCAACGGAACAAACTCGTACTTCTTCATTAATGTTCATCCTTACTTCCGCTGGTCAAGAAACCCCATGAACACTAGTTTGGATTATGCTCTGTTCCAAGGGAACTCCACTTATACCGACCCTCAAACCGGTTTGGTTTACCGTAATCTTTTAGACCAAATGTTGGATTCGGTTCTCTTCGCAATGAGCAAGCTCGGTTACCCACACATCCGTCTCGCGATCTCCGAAACCGGTTGGCCTAATTTCGGTGACATTGACGAAACCGGAGCCAACATTTTCAACGCGGCTACATATAACCGGAATCTGATCAAGAAGATGACCGCAAGTCCACCAATCGGTACGCCATCAAGACCCGGTTTACCAATACCGACATTTGTTTTTTCTCTGTTCAACGAAAACCAAAAACCCGGTTCGGGAACACAGAGACATTGGGGAATCATGCATCCCGACGGTCAACCAATCTACGACATAGATTTCACCGGTCAAAGACCCTTAACCGGTTTCAACCCGTTGCCTAAACCGACGAACAACGTTCCATACAAAGGCCAAGTGTGGTGCGTACCGGTCGAAGGAGCTAACGAGGCTGAGCTTGAAGAAACTTTGAGAACTGCTTGTGGCAGAAGCAACACCACTTGCGCGGCTTTGGCTCCGGGAAGAGAATGTTACGAACCGGTCTCAGTTTATTGGCACGCAAGCTACGCGATTAGTTCGTACTGGGCTCAGTTCCGCAACCAAAACGTTCGATGTTACTTTAATGGACTAGCTCATGAAACCACGACCAACCCTGGTTAATAAGCCCATTCTTTCTTCTTTTCCAATATTAGACCACTATAACCTTTTTTGTATAGTCACGGAACTCATGGTTCATCTGACAGAGTAAGGGTATTTTATGGAACTCTTTTTTGTATACAGGCAATGATCGTTGCAAGTTTCCGAGCGTTACACTGTGAGGATTGAGGAGGAAGAAGACTGATTAAAGCTGGATTACTTATATTGTTCTTTATCTTTATTGTTCCTTTTCTGCTTCATGTTTCGCGATGTTGAGAAAAAACAAAAATCAAAATAATTAATATATATATGGTAGTCTTTTTTTTTTTTTTTTTTCCTTACAAAGATAATGATTATTACATTTCTCTAGGTTAACAAATTAAAACATTCACATGTCTGTATCGTTACTTTACTATAAAGCTGCAAGTAATCCAGAACCTTTGACTGTAACGTAAAAACACGATATACAAAAATCAAATTAGCGAAAAGAATGAATGTAAAATAACGTGGTTGGATTTGGATTCACGATCATCACCAAACAATTCATTAAGAATTAAAATAATGTCGCATATAATACATGTGATTGCATTGCACTAAATACACCAAAGTTTTCATACAACGTAACGGCGAGCAAATAAAATAAAAACAAATACACCAAATAAAATTAAATTTTGGAAGAAAATACAATAAAATTAATAAAAATCTCGTCCGTTGGAAAAAAGCCATGGTCTTAAAGGATCGAGTCATTACCAGTGTGTCCAGTGATGACAAGGACATGGTTGGGTCACTTTGTATCTTATTAGCTTCGAGATCTCACTATCTCTCAGTTCCATGTCCTTTTTATTGAGGTCCCCGTCTTCATCTTATCTGCAAATGCAACTTCATCTGAAACCTGATTATTCCTTCTTCATTGCGTCTGCCTCGATGATGGCGTCGACCTCTTTGGGTCCTTCGACGCTTCTTTCTTACGCCTCTTCTTCTTCTTCTTCTTCTCGTCAATTTCATGATTTTGGGTTCAGATTGATCTTGGGTCACGAGGGTGTTCGAGTTCCCTCGTTCCGGCGATTTAGGATTCACTGCGAGTCCAAGGCGAGTTCAGCTTTTGTGTTATCTTTACAATTTTATTCTCTTCTTTTGGGTTTTTGGAATTGAATAAAAAAACTTTTCACTCTCTTCAACTTTGAGATCATTCCTATTGGTTTAGAAAAGTTCTAAAATTGTATCTTTTTTTGTTCATGTTCAATGCAAAGTTTGTAGCTTTTTTTGTGGATTCAATGGGTCCCAAGTCAAGTCCCCAACTGTCCTCTAGATGAAACAATGCCTCGGATTTGAATATTTTTGATATGTACGATTCAGGAAAAAGAAGTGAGGACGTCTTCCCCAGTCATTGAAAGCTTGTCATTGTCCGGAGATGCTGCTTTGCGTTCTAATGAATGGAAGGCTGTTCCGGATATTTGGAGATCATCTGCAGAAAAGTATGGTGATAGAGTTGCGTTGGTTGATCCTTATCATGACCCTCCTTTGAAACTGACCTACAAACAGGTAGGTTCCTTATTAATGCTTATTTTCATCAATATTGTTGCAAAGAAGCAAAAAAGGAGAGACCAGTCCTTTAATTTTCCACCCCACCCCACCCCAGCACTTTTTCTTTTATTTAGTAGCTATATTTATTAAGACAAGCAGGGTCCAGTTACTTTAAATAACATAAAAATATTCTAGTGTGTTCCTAGATATCATCCAGTTTTTGGTACTATTAAACAAAATATGTTGCCTACCGAGTGTGAGGATATAGCAAAATCAATTCTTAGTAGATTGTTAAGATGATGGTGGTGACTGGTGAGGGAAGAGTAGCTAGTTCACATGCTTTTTCAGTTCCTGATGATGATCCCAATTCTGGATTTTTTTGAAGAATTAATGGATGCTTTTCTAATGCTTGTAGTTGGGCATTCCCATTGGTGGAGTTCTGTTTTAAGATCCTAGAACCAATATTATTTCAGTTAGTCTTCCCATGGTTATTGCAAATTCATTATACTGTCTTTTTGTGAGAGAGGTGGAGAATTTGAAATTTCCAGCGATTCAGATATTAATTATTTATTAAAAACTGAAGCCTTCATCTTGCTTACTTAACTTTTAGCTGGAACAAGATATTTTGGACTTTGCCGAGGGCTTAAGAGTTGTTGGAATGAAAGCAAATGAGAAGATTGGACTTTTTGCTGATAACTCCTGCAGATGGCTTGTTTCAGATCAAGGTATGTGGTTAATGATTTGGAACACACTAGAATAAAGTGTGGAAACCAGTCTGCTACTCATTTATCAACAAGAATAGCGTAAAGCATTAGGGGGATGATTTCATTAATATTTGCATCACCAAGCTGTGCTTGCCTTGCCTTACATATTAACTATTAAACAAAAATCTGTCGAGCTACGTTTGAGATGTTTCTGCTCTTTTTTTGTTTCTTCCTTCTAAGTTTCTAGTTGGTCACACATCCAATCACCATCCTTCCTCTCTGTTCTATAGATGTTCTAGACGGGCAGAAGTTCAAGCTGTAGGGCTTCTGTTTATGCTTAGCTATTTTAACTGCGCTTCTTGGTGCAATAGTTCTAATATGCACTGCTCTTTCATTTCTATCCACAGTTATTTGTATCTTTATGTCTGTTTATTACTTTATGCCAGGTATAATGGCCACAGGAGCAGTCAATGTTGTCAGAGGATCTAGGTCCTCTGTTGAAGAGTTACTGCAGATATACCGTCATTCTGAAAGGTGCGCCAACACTTTCTTTTTTGGGTTTTTTTGACATAATTAGCATACCTATTATTGAAAAGTAATTAGTTGGCTTTTATATAAGTACAATATGGATTTTTGTCACTGTATACTGACCTCATTTTTGTACCGTTTGTTTCATCATCTTGTGTATTTGGTTATAATGAATCAGTTTTAGTTCTCTGTCTTCAGATGCATGTATTGATGCTGTTGAGTCTAGGAGCAGTATGCATGGTTTTTGTAATGATTGACAGTTTTGGTGCCTGTTCAGGAATTTTGTGATTAAGTGTAGTTCTAATTAAACATCTTCTTGAATTCATATTTATCTTATTCCATCACTCTCATGTAAAATTGTAAAAGATTCTTGGATGAGAAAGCAGATCTTTCGTACCTCCGTATACTTGTGTCTCTTCAACTATGTATGCCATATTTGTTTGCAATACAGAGATCAAGAATTTCAAGTGATCTGTATTGCAGTGTAGCCCTCGTTGTGGATAATCCTGAGTTTTTCAACCGCATTGCTGAGACATTTACTTCCAAGGCATCTCTGAGATTTTTGATACTTCTCTGGGGTGAGAAATCATCATTGGTCACACAGGGGTTGCAGGTTCCAGTTTACAGTTATGCAGATATTAAAAGCCTAGGACAGGAGAGTCGTGCGAAATCATCAGGATCTAATGATACCAGTACGTTACTATGTTTTTCTCCAAGGCCTTAAAAGAAGAATCTCCTAATGCTAACAAACTGATGACTGCAGGGAACTATAATTTCATCAATTCGGATGATGTAGCCGCAATTATGTATACCAGTGGTACCACGGGAAATCCGAAAGGCGTTATGCTTACACATCGGAATCTCTTACAGCAGGTTCAACAAGATACTTTTTTTTTTGTCGTGCCAACAAGATACTTTTTTTGCAACCGTTTTTGGTGGTTTCTGTCATCAAAATTTCCTTGTGTACTTTCTGGAAATAATAGTTTTGCAATGTTTTAAACACTTTCCAGATAAAACATTTATCCAAATATGTACCTGCTCAAGCTGGCGATAAATTTCTAAGCATGCTGCCATCATGGCATGCCTATGAACGTGCTTGTGAATACTTCATATTCACCTGTGGCATTGAGCAAATGTATACGTCTATAAGATACTTAAAGGTTATTCTCATCATCCGATTTTGTTAAGTCAGTATCTTTTGCAATCATTGTACTTATATTGAGTTTGTGTTTGCATGATACTTCACTAACATTCCGAGATCAATCACCTTAATTTTTTTCTTAACGGTTGCACCTTTTGGCTCTAGTTCAATTTTATTTTGTTTTCTTTTGGTACAGGATGATCTAAAGCGGTATCAACCAAACTATATTGTCTCCGTTCCGTTGGTATATGAGACACTTTACAGGTTTGTCATTATTCGAGTTAAAAGTTTGCACAATATTCATATTCTGTTGATGATGGACTCTATAAATAGTTAATACTGAAGTTCTGTATGAATTTGTTTCAATAAGTCATAAATCCATCTCTCACAGCTAAGAGACTTTTAGTTAATCTTGTTTCTGGGCAAGCCTGGTGAAGCACACTCCTAATGGGTGTTCTGCTCAATCGTTCCATATTTATGAAAAATAGTCCATTTTGTTACTCATTAACTACTCAGAATTTTCATTATGTGTTGGTTTTTAAACAAGTTTTTTTCACTCTTTTCTTTGTTTCCTCTTTGAGCTCTTCAGTGGGATTCAAAAGCAAATTTCTTCAAGTTCTGCTGCCCGTAAATTTCTAGCACTTACATTGATCAAAGTCAGTATGGCATATATGGAGATGAAAAGGATATATGAGGTTCATGATAGCCTGCATAGTTTGTTTTAAGATTTCATTCTGCTTCTCCCTCTGTGTGGTTCCTGAAGTTTTGATATGGTCTTTGGTCTGTTTTACAGGGTACGTGTCTGACGAAAGAGCAAAAGCCTCCAATGTATATTGTTGCTTTGGTGGATTGGTTGTTTGCAAGAGTAGTCGCTGCCTTATTGTGGCCATTACATATGTTGGCCAAAATGCTTATCTACAAGAAAATACATGCGTCTATTGGAATATCGAAGGTAGTACACAAATTCTATTTCCTATTTTTTTTTTTTGTTAGATTTATATTTATAGTGAAATACTGATATGATATTGGTTTCCACAGGCTGGTATTAGCGGAGGTGGTAGTTTACCCATTCATGTTGACAAGTTTTTTGAGGTTATGCCATCTATANAGCCATCTATAATTTCTCTTTGTTTGGCATTGAAAGTTTCGATATCTAAACGACTTAGTTCCAAAATTATGCAGGCCATCGGGGTGACTCTACAAAATGGTTATGGTTTGACAGAAACCTCGCCGGTTGTATGTGCACGGACGCTTAGCTATAATGTAAGTCGTTCCTGCTTCCATATCCTTATTTGTTTTGAGAAAATTAATGTTGTAGAAGTATTAAACTCAACTTCACAAGCTAGTCAAATTTATCTCTTTCCCCACTGAGCTTCCATATCAACCGAAAACAGAAATAATAGAACACAACTTTGTTTTTGTTTCCTTCGAAATTTTTTCGTCTTAATATATAACTGTCAGTTCATTGATCCATCGTTTGCCTTTTTCGACGACTTATTACAGTATTTCGTTTCTCTTTTTTTTTTTGTTGTTGTTAAAGGTTCTTGGCTCAGCTGGGCATCCAATGCATGGTACAGAATTCAAAATTGTAGATCCTGAGACTAATGATGTACTTCCTCCTGGTACAAAAGGCATTATCAAAGTCAGAGGTCCACAGGTTATGAAGGGTTATTATAAGGTAATGTTCCATAAATAACTTACGAAGTTGTAAAAAATGGTGACAGAAACACAAGTTTTGAGTTTCTTCTGAATAGTTTACTAATAAGCATATATATATATATATATATATATATTGGCTTACTTGGCTCTGAAATAATGCGTATTTTTCTTCTAACTTTATGGTCTCCTCACATTTATGTTTGTTGACTCATCAAGCATCAATATGTTTTTTTGCATTAAAGATTAAATTTGGTTTAACTCATATTTCTGGTTGTGTGTGCTTCAGAATCCATTGACCACAAAGCAAGTTCTAAATGAGAGCGGATGGTTCAATACAGGAGATACAGGTTGGATCGCTCCTCATCACTCAATAGGGCGGAGTCGCCGCTGTGGAGGTGTCATTGTTCTTGAAGGTCGTGCCAAGGACACAATTGTACTATCCACAGGTATAAGCCAAGTCACAAACATGTTCAAATGCATAAATGAACCCAAAATCGATTAGACAAGAGAAATTGGTCCGGATATTGATAACATCATCGTCGCTATAGGTGAAAACGTGGAACCATTGGAAATTGAAGAAGCTGCCATGAGAAGCAGTTTGATTGAACAAATCCTTGTTATTGGGCAGGTGCTTGAATCATCTTTTAAGACTGTTACAAACATGACAAATCTTAGTATTGGTTATTCAAATTGACTTCTCCTTTACAGGATCGACGCCGCCTTGGAGCCATCGTTATCCCAAACAAAGAGGAAGCGCAAAGAGTAGATCCTGATATATCCAAAGAAAAACTAAAGAGCTTGATCTACCAAGAACTGAGGGAATGGTAATAAATACTTTATAAACTTTTAAAATTAGAGCTTATATTTACTATGTTTAAACAATGTTACAGGACCTCAGAGTGTTCGTTTCAAGTCGGACCGGTCTTGATCATCGACGAGCCCTTCACGGTAACTATACATAACCATTCCTCTCTTATTTTTGGCTTATTCAGGATCCGAAAATATCAAAAACCTAATGAAGAAAACTGTTTTATTACAATGTTGCAGATAGACAACGGCTTAATGACACCAACTATGAAGGTTAGACGGGACAAGGTCGTGGCTAAATACAAAGATGAGATTGATCAACTCTACACTTAAGACATCTCTATTAGTCTTGTTCATGTTGTTAATATTAGCTGAACTTAATTAGCAAAAAAAAATATTTAAAAAAATTATTAGCTGAACATTTTGCAGCTTGTAAAATTAAATGTTGTTTCCAAGTTTTTATTATTATTTCAATTCATATATTGAAGTTTAAATAATTTGGATATTAGTATTAGTAGTGTTCACATAATCTATAGAAACCCATAAAGCGACCAAACAGCTGATGAATGCGCTTATCCCTCACTATCTTCATCAGCTCCAGCTCTGCGCGAGGAATCGAACCTTAACCACTGGCAAAGCCCTCCATGCCCACATCGTCAAGCTCGGGATCGTTCAATGCTGCCCTTTGGCCAATACTCTTGTCAATGTCTATGGAAAATGCGGTGCTGCTTCTCATGCTCTCCAGTTGTTCGACGAAATGCCTCAGAGAGACCACATCGCATGGGCCTCAGTTCTCACAGCTCTTAATCAAGCGAATCTCTCTGGTAAGACTCTCTCAGTGTTTTCTTCAGTGGGTTCGAGGGATGGGTTGCGACCGGATGGTTTTGTGTTCTCGGCACTTGTTAAGGCTTGTGCTAACTTAGGATCTATTGAGCTTGGAAAGCAAGTTCATTGCCATTTTATAGTCTCTGAGTATTCGAGTGATGATGTTGTTAAGTCTTCACTCGTTGATATGTATGCTAAATGTGGGTTGCTTGATAGTGCTAAAGCAGTTTTCGATTCTATAAAAGTGAAAAACACCATTTCATGGACTGCCATGGTATCTGGATATGCTAAAAGTGGAAGAAAGGAAGAAGCTTTAGAGCTTTTTAGGGAATTACCAGTCAAGAATTTGTATTCTTGGACTGCGTTGATCTCTGGTTTTGTACAGAGTGGGAAAGGGCTTGAGGCTTTTTCTGTATTCACTGAAATGAGGAGAGAAAGAGTTGACATTTTGGATCCGTTGGTCCTTTCGAGCATTGTTGGCGCTTGTGCTAATTTGGCAGCTTCGATTGCAGGGAGGCAGGTTCACGGGTTGGTTATAGCTCTAGGATTTGATTCTTGTGTGTTTATTAGTAACGCCCTTATCGATATGTACGCTAAATGCAGTGATGTTATAGCTGCAAAGGATATATTTAGTAGAATGCGCCACAGAGATGTAGTTTCATGGACATCGCTTATAGTTGGAATGGCTCAGCATGGTCAAGCTGAGAAGGCATTAGCAGTGTATGATGACATGGTTTCTCACGGTGTAAAGCCCAATGAGGTCACATTTGTTGGATTGATATATGCGTGTAGCCACGTCGGTTTTGTAGCGAAAGGCCGTGCGCTTTTCCAATCAATGACGAAGGACTATGGGATTAGTCCATCATTGCAGCATTATACATGCTTATTGGATCTTTTTGGTCGATCTGGACTCCTTGATGAGGCTGAGAACTTGATACATACAATGCCGTTCCCTCCAGATGAACCAACTTGGGCTGCTTTACTTAGCGCTTGTAAGCGCCAGGGACAAGGTCAGATGGGTGTAAGAATTGCTGATCATCTTGTAAGTTGCTTTAAACCAAAAGATCCATCGACTTATATACTTTTATCAAACATCTATGCAAGTGCTTCTTTATGGGGAAAAGTATCAGAAGCAAGAAGGAAACTAGGAGATATGGAAGTCAGGAAAGATCCAGGGTACAGTAGTGTCGAGGTCAGGAAAGAAACCGAAGTTTTTTATGCAGGAGAAACATCTCATCCTCTAAAAGATGACATATTTAGATTGCTTAAGAAGCTAGAGGAAGAAATGAGAAGAAGAAATGGTTATGTTCCTGATACGAGTTGGATACTACACGATATGGATGAGCAAGAGAAAGAGAAGCTATTGTTTTGGCACAGTGAACGATCCGCTGTTGCATACGGATTGCTTAAGGCTGTTCCGGGAACTCCTATACGAATTGTGAAAAATCTAAGGGTTTGTGGAGATTGTCATGTTGTTCTGAAACATATAAGTGAAATTACAGAAAGAGAGATAATAGTTAGAGATGCAACTAGATATCATCATTTTAAGGGAGGGAAATGTTCCTGCAATGACTTCTGGTAAATGGTAAGTCCTTGGCTTCTCTGTTGTAACACTTTGTATCTGAAATTTGCTAAGATTTCTTGAATTGCGTATTGTGATGAATGATGACGGTCACGCAACATCGAGTTGTATCTATCTTCAGTAAAGAACAAGACGATGGGCCAGTTCACTTCACATGCATTATAGATAAACAACAAAAGAGTCACTATTTAATTGCACTTACTCACCAGTCACCAACTCACGAATTTAGTAACGTTTTTATTCTAACTTCACTCACCAACTCATGAATATAATAACAACACGTGCATTGACTTATGCTAATAATTTTACTTTGGTTAGAACTTACAAAAAGCTGCATAAATCTGTTTAGATTCCTTAATGTACAACTAAACCCTTTTAGCAAAAAGTAGAAATTATTGCAAGAATATTATTTCTAGTCACATGCTTTATATAGAGACATATGCAATGAGAACTCCATATGCAATAGAAACAAATAGATAACAAGGACACGTCACCATCACTCTTATAGCCAAAAGCTTCTCGTACTCATAGATCATTTGTGTTCTTGCGTTTGAGATAAACTCAGAGATGGCTACAGAAACCGTATTGGCGACGGCAGTGAGCAACGGCGGCGGAAGCAAAATATGCTGCAAGTCCGGTCCAGGTTACGCGACGCCTCTCGCCGCCATGGCTGGTCCACGGGAAAAGCTCATCTACGTCACCGCCCTCTACTCTGGTTCACATTTCATTATACCATCTTCTACCTATTTTTTATTCAATACTGTTTTTGGACTGAACTGAATCTTTCTCTGGTTCCTCCTCTGTATTTTGATACCTTTTGATTTGTTTGAATGGGGGTAACTAGGAACGGGGCGAGACAAACCGGACTACTTGGCAACGGTGGATGTGGATCCAAGTTCACCTACTTATTCAAGTGTCATTCACAGATTGAAAATGCCTTATGTGGGAGATGAGCTTCACCACACTGGTTGGAACTCTTGCAGCTCTTGCCATGGTGATGCTTCTGCTGATAGACGTTACCTCGTCTTACCAGGCTTAATGTAAGATCCTTGCATTGATGAATCCTCTCATCATATTTCTAGATGATGAATTGACTAATTAAATGTGTGTTTCTTTCTTGTTTCTTGAATGAAGCTCTGGTCGTATTTATGCAATCGACACAAAGACCGATCCAAAGGCTCCCTCTCTGTATAAGGTTGTAGAGCCTAAGGAGATTGCTGAGAAGACAGGATTAGCATTTCCACACACGTCTCACTGCCTTGCCTCGGGGGATATGTTGGTGTCTTGCCTTGGGGATAGAGAAGGAAACGCTAAAGGGAATGGGTTTCTCCTTCTTGACTCTGACTTCAATGTGAAAAGCAGGTGGGATAAACCAGGAAATAGTCCTTTGTTTGGGTATGATTTCTGGTACCAACCTCGGTTCAAGACAATGATCAGCACATCTTGGGGAGCACCTAAAGCTTTCTCCAAAGGTTTTGATCTCCAGCACGTTGCTGATGGCTTGTACGGAAGTCATTTACATGTTTATAGTTGGCCTGAAGGTGAAATGAAGCAAGTTATTGACCTTGGAAATACTGGACTCTTACCTCTTGAGGTAACACTATAACATAAATGTGATGATTTGTTTTTAGTATTTAGTAACCAAGAACATTATCTAATCGGGTTGTTGTTGTGGTTGGCTGGTTGCAGATTAGGTTCTTGCATGATCCGTCTAAAGATACAGGGTATGTTGGAAGTGCCTTGTCGAGTAATATGATAAGATTTTTCAAGAACAGTGATGATACATGGAGTCATGAGGCAAGTGAAGTTTCTTAATGTTATTCTTGTTTCATGTTTTTTCAAATCTATGATTAAACTGGTCTTGTTTCAGGTGGTTATATCAGTAAAACCGTTGAAGGTCGAAAACTGGATTCTTCCAGAGATGCCGGGTCTTATTACCGACTTCTTGATCTCACTCGATGATCGGTTTTTCTACTTTGTGAACTGGCTTCATGGAGATGTTCGTCAGTACA
>NC_025696.1:19947059-19949101 GCF_000633955.1 Camelina sativa
AAGTCATTTACATGTTTATAGTTGGCCTGAAGGTGAAATGAAGCAAGTTATTGACCTTGGAAATACTGGACTCTTACCTCTTGAGGTAACACTATAACATAAATGTGATGATTTGTTTTTAGTATTTAGTAACCAAGAACATTATCTAATCGGGTTGTTGTTGTGGTTGGCTGGTTGCAGATTAGGTTCTTGCATGATCCGTCTAAAGATACAGGGTATGTTGGAAGTGCCTTGTCGAGTAATATGATAAGATTTTTCAAGAACAGTGATGATACATGGAGTCATGAGGCAAGTGAAGTTTCTTAATGTTATTCTTGTTTCATGTTTTTTCAAATCTATGATTAAACTGGTCTTGTTTCAGGTGGTTATATCAGTAAAACCGTTGAAGGTCGAAAACTGGATTCTTCCAGAGATGCCGGGTCTTATTACCGACTTCTTGATCTCACTCGATGATCGGTTTTTCTACTTTGTGAACTGGCTTCATGGAGATGTTCGTCAGTACAACATAGAAGACCCTAAAAACCCTGTCCTAACCGGACAGATTTGGGTCGGAGGATTACTACAAAAGGGTAGTCCTTATAAGGCTGTTGGAGAAGATGGTAACACTTACCAATTCGATGTTCCTCAGATCAAGGTTTGTACCAAACACTAATATCTTTGGAACGTTTTGACCGAAGTTTACATTCTAGTGATACTGTTTGTTGTGATGTCAGGGTAACTCTCTACGAGGAGGACCTCAAATGATCCAGCTGAGCCTTGATGGGAAACGTTTGTATGCAACAAACTCGCTGTTCAGCGCATGGGACCGTCAGTTTTACCCGGAAATGATGGAGAAAGGCTCACACATAATCCAAATCGATGTTGACACAGACAAAGGTGGTCTCACCATAAACCCTGACTTCTTTGTAGACTTTGGTGATGAACCAGACGGTCCTGCACTTGCTCATGAGATGAGGTATCCCGGCGGAGACTGCACTTCCGATATCTGGATTTGAATAATTTGGCTTCTCTTAAAGAGTGAAGCTGGCTGGATTTGTGTGATTCACTGTTTGTTATGTTTCAATATAGTGTGTTGTAATAAACAAGTGGTGGCGGCTATTTTCGTGATCCATATCATTAAAGTTGGTTACTACTACTCCTTTGTTGCTTATTTATTATATTCCGTGATAAGAAAACATAACCGATTTAAACCGAATTGAACCGATCAAAACCGGTTGGATTATAGATAACGATACTTCCAAAGTGAACGCTTTCAGATACAGCGTATGTAGACATTTTGACGAATTATATATTTATCAAGTTTGTCAACGGACATTATCTGGTTAAATTGATTTTTTTGTCTAATCTGTTTGTTGCATGGAGACGTATTTTAATTAATTATAAATACATCACTATACAATAATTCAACTTACTAATTTTGCAGTAATCTGATTTTTTAATTGAATATCGTTTCTCCTTCACATGCCTAACATGAATTACGTGGATTAGGGTGAGTCATTATATAGAGAACGTTCACTCGCATACGTCCAAAAGCTTCCCGTGTGTTGGCGTTACACTAAAAAAAAGGCACGTTAAGAGACGTGTAGCATAACCACTGTCCCCTGCTATAATACAATTCAAGATTTGACTTCACAGAGAGAGAGAGAGAGAGAGATATGGCGACGGAAACTGAAGTGGTGGCTCCGGTGAGCAACGGCGGAGGCAAAGAATGTTGCAAGTACGGTGGTCCTGGTTACGCCACGCCTCTCGATGCCATGTCTGGTCCTCGTGAAAAGCTCATCTATGTCACTTCCGTCTACGCAGGTACGTACAGATCAAATCTTTTTTCTAATGTTCAAAGAATCAAGATCGAATGTTTTCAGTTAGAATCTTTACTTTTAATTCAATGATTTAGTAGGTCCTGTGGAATCTTCAGATCGGATCACTAATGTTTTTTTTTTTCTATTACCGGATCTGATCTTGATGTAGGAAACGATGTCTTATGTCTTTTACTTAAATTGAACAAGAATGTCGGAAAAATACTGGTTCCTCTCTGTATTCTG
>NC_025696.1:19951290-19952936 GCF_000633955.1 Camelina sativa
GTAGTTTCTGAATCTTTTTTTTTTTTTTTTTTTTTTGGTTCTTACAAATCTATGACTAACCAGCAAACTTGTTTTAGGTGGTTATATCAGTTAAACCCCTGAAAGTAGAAAACTGGATTCTTGCAGAGATGCCTGGGCTTATCACCGACTTCTTGATCTCCCTAGATGACCGATTTCTCTACTTTGTGAACTGGCTCCATGGAGACGTTCGTCAGTACAACATCGAGGACCCTAAGAACCCTGTCTTAACAGGACAAATTTGGGTCGGAGGGTTACTAAAAAAGGGCAGTCCTGTTAAGGTGGTTGGAGAAGACGGTAACACTTATCAAATTGATGTTCCTCAGATCAAGGTTTGTGCCAGAAATTTTAATCTTTTGAGGATTTAATTAAGTTTCACATTTTGCATAACATAGAAGCTCTGTTTTGGTGGATGTCAGGGTAACTCTCTACGCGGAGGACCTCAAATGATCCAGCTGAGCCTTGATGGGAAACGTTTGTATGCAACAAACTCGCTGTTCAGCGCATGGGATCGTCAGTTTTACCCGGAAATCATGGAGAAAGGCTCACACATAATTCAAATTGATGTTGATACAGACAAAGGTGGTCTCACCTTAAACCCTGACTTGTTTGTAGACTTTGGTGATGAACCAGACGGTCCTGCGCTTGCCCATGAGATGAGATATCCAGGTGGAGACTGCACCTCAGATATCTGGATTTGAATTGGGGATGTTTAAAGAGTGACTTATGTGTGTGAAGTTTAAAATGAGTTTTATTGGTTGTTGTGTGTTATGTAAAAGTTGAATAAAAAAGGGAGTAAGAAGAGGTCATTAGATGATCCAGATAAAATACTTGTTTGTACACTTAAGTTAGGCTCCTTGTGTCTCTTANGGGTTTTTTTTTTAAAAGGAACTGGAATAGAGAAACCGGATTATTTGGCGACGGTGGATGTNTGTTTGTTGCATGGAGACGTATTTTAATTAATTATAAATACATCACTATACAATAATTCAACTTACTAATTTTGCAGTAATCTGATTTTTTAATTGAATATCGTTTCTCCTTCACATGCCTAACATGAATTACGTGGATTAGGGTGAGTCATTATATAGAGAACGTTCACTCGCATACGTCCAAAAGCTTCCCGTGTGTTGGCGTTACACTAAAAAAAAGGCACGTTAAGAGACGTGTAGCATAACCACTGTCCCCTGCTATAATACAATTCAAGATTTGACTTCACAGAGAGAGAGAGAGAGAGAGATATGGCGACGGAAACTGAAGTGGTGGCTCCGGTGAGCAACGGCGGAGGCAAAGAATGTTGCAAGTACGGTGGTCCTGGTTACGCCACGCCTCTCGATGCCATGTCTGGTCCTCGTGAAAAGCTCATCTATGTCACTTCCGTCTACGCAGGTACGTACAGATCAAATCTTTTTTCTAATGTTCAAAGAATCAAGATCGAATGTTTTCAGTTAGAATCTTTACTTTTAATTCAATGATTTAGTAGGTCCTGTGGAATCTTCAGATCGGATCACTAATGTTTTTTTTTTTCTATTACCGGATCTGATCTTGATGTAGGAAACGATGTCTTATGTCTTTTACTTAAATTGAACAAGAATGTCGGAAAAATACTGGTTCCTCTCTGTATTCTG
>NC_025696.1:19954552-19957496 GCF_000633955.1 Camelina sativa
GTAGTTTCTGAATCTTTTTTTTTTTTTTTTTTTTTTGGTTCTTACAAATCTATGACTAACCAGCAAACTTGTTTTAGGTGGTTATATCAGTTAAACCCCTGAAAGTAGAAAACTGGATTCTTGCAGAGATGCCTGGGCTTATCACCGACTTCTTGATCTCCCTAGATGACCGATTTCTCTACTTTGTGAACTGGCTCCATGGAGACGTTCGTCAGTACAACATCGAGGACCCTAAGAACCCTGTCTTAACAGGACAAATTTGGGTCGGAGGGTTACTAAAAAAGGGCAGTCCTGTTAAGGTGGTTGGAGAAGACGGTAACACTTATCAAATTGATGTTCCTCAGATCAAGGTTTGTGCCAGAAATTTTAATCTTTTGAGGATTTAATTAAGTTTCACATTTTGCATAACATAGAAGCTCTGTTTTGGTGGATGTCAGGGTAACTCTCTACGCGGAGGACCTCAAATGATCCAGCTGAGCCTTGATGGGAAACGTTTGTATGCAACAAACTCGCTGTTCAGCGCATGGGATCGTCAGTTTTACCCGGAAATCATGGAGAAAGGCTCACACATAATTCAAATTGATGTTGATACAGACAAAGGTGGTCTCACCTTAAACCCTGACTTGTTTGTAGACTTTGGTGATGAACCAGACGGTCCTGCGCTTGCCCATGAGATGAGATATCCAGGTGGAGACTGCACCTCAGATATCTGGATTTGAATTGGGGATGTTTAAAGAGTGACTTATGTGTGTGAAGTTTAAAATGAGTTTTATTGGTTGTTGTGTGTTATGTAAAAGTTGAATAAAAAAGGGAGTAAGAAGAGGTCATTAGATGATCCAGATAAAATACTTGTTTGTACACTTAAGTTAGGCTCCTTGTGTCTCTTATGTTATAAATTAAACTAATAAAAATTTCTACATTTCTACACTCCGGTTCCATTTTTTTGTTTTCAGTATTCTGTTCGGTTTTGTTGTTCACGTTTGAGTGTCAGTGTGTCACCCCATATAAAAGAATATATGATGGAAGGAAAAAAAAACAAAAAAGCAATCGCAGAATGAAGAAAAAGAGGGCCCTGTGGAAATTGTGATCAGAAATTTATAATAGAGTCCGACAACAACAATCACTCTTTATACCTAGATAGATTACAAGTATAAAAGATTGAAGAACCATCATATACCTTAATTTTTTATTTTCTATTTCAAATTCTAGATTATTATATGATGATTTTGTAACTTTTATTATATAGAAATAGAAAGAAATATACTAAAAATGACATCGCTTATGTCGGCACGAAAAAAAAAAAAAAAAGAAGACATCTCTTATGTCAATGATACCAAATGAATATTAAATAAAGGGAATTGGAATATAGATGGAATATAATGAAATAAAGTTTGCGGTCCTTGTGATTTTAGCCATAGAACAGAGCCATTACAAAAAAGTTTCAGGAGTTACAAAGGAAACTTTGAGTTCATATTGGTCATGTGTTAGAGAACGAGAATTGAATTTTATGAGATCTAATCTCCCATTGTTCCTCAGTAGATGTTAACTGATTGGTTGTAGGTTCGAATCATTGTGTTGTTGTTGATGTACAATCCTTGTTGTTTATATATTAAAAAGAATTTTTTTTTTATTGGTTTATTTATATTGACAACTGAAAAATAAAATTTACACAATTTTTTCATGTTATTTTCACACATAATTCAGTAAAACGTTCAAGTTGACAAAAAAATAAATAAACCCAATTGTACAAGTATCTGTCTTTTATTATATTTCGGTTTTTTTTGTGTTAACCAAATTTGTTGATTAGGTCTCCACCGTTCCCTTCAGCTTCACAATATAATTTCATAACTTTAGTCCTTATCATACTTTTCACCTGCTGCAACGTGGGCCGTTGCTGAAGACATCAGTTAAGTAGGTGCAAAGAGGGGCTAAGAATCGTGAGGGGCTAAGAATCGTGAGTCGTCGTCTCACCTCATATTTTGGAATAAGATTCTATGAGATAACGATATTTTCGCAACATCAAAACAATCCGAATTAATTGCCAAAGTATTATTCAATTCCGACCTACAAAGTTTTCTTATTATTGAAAATCAGTTTCAGTTTACGATAATTTTTTCTTTTTGCTTAATACATTTTACGAAGGTGAATTTGCTAATAATTAGTTATTTTACTCTCCTTGATTACATGAGCTTCTAGGCCTTGTTATATGCTACACAATGGGAAAACGATAACGCAAGTTTTATGAAGTTATTTAATATATTAATATACCTTTTAACTTTTAGCTTTGCATTTTTTTTTTTGGGTCTGATTATAGATCTTTTCATTTGTAAATAANATCTTATTTCATAAAAGTTCATTCTTGTTTTAGTTTCTTATCACTATTAGCCATATACCATTACAAGCTAAACAAAAACTAAGGAAAGTGCATATCGTCAATGTGATGACTTGTGATACTATGTTATGTCCCCTCTGTAGACATAAGACATGTAAACTAGAATTGATGTGTATGTTTTTTTGGGGATATTTCAGGTGGGAGAAGCCAGGACATAGTCCTTTGTATGGGTATGATTTTTGGTACCAACCTCGGCACAAGACCATGATCAGCACATCTTGGGGAGCACCTAAAGCCTTCTCTAAAGGTTTCGATCTCCAGCATGTTGCTGATGGCTTGTACGGGAGTCACCTACATGTTTATAGTTGGCCAGGTGGTGAAATGAAACAATTGATTGATCTTGGACCGACTGGTATGTTACCTTTGGAGGTAACATAATCACACATTTCTTTTGAACATGATATCTAAACTACATATATGAAAGGGCTAATCTTGAACGGTTGTTTCTCTTAAACTTATATGTGGTTGCAGATTAGATTCTTGCATGAACCATCTAAAGATACAGGGTTTGTTGGGAGTGCCTTGTCAAGTAATATGATAAGATTTTTCAAG
>NC_025696.1:19959816-19961835 GCF_000633955.1 Camelina sativa
TCACAATATAATTTCATAACTTTAGTCCTTATCATACTTTTCACCTGCTGCAACGTGGGCCGTTGCTGAAGACATCAGTTAAGTAGGTGCAAAGAGGGGCTAAGAATCGTGAGGGGCTAAGAATCGTGAGTCGTCGTCTCACCTCATATTTTGGAATAAGATTCTATGAGATAACGATATTTTCGCAACATCAAAACAATCCGAATTAATTGCCAAAGTATTATTCAATTCCGACCTACAAAGTTTTCTTATTATTGAAAATCAGTTTCAGTTTACGATAATTTTTTCTTTTTGCTTAATACATTTTACGAAGGTGAATTTGCTAATAATTAGTTATTTTACTCTCCTTGATTACATGAGCTTCTAGGCCTTGTTATATGCTACACAATGGGAAAACGATAACGCAAGTTTTATGAAGTTATTTAATATATTAATATACCTTTTAACTTTTAGCTTTGCATTTTTTTTTTTGGGTCTGATTATAGATCTTTTCATTTGTAAATAACATAGATAAAATATCATTAGAAGGTCGTTTTTAAACAAATTTTTAACCTAAATGTGTGTATATATTACAAATGATGTTCTACCATCCACACCGAATAAATCTAAACTACATACACTATAACCCAACGTTGATAACTCAACCATGTTATGGTTAGTTTTATGCTTGCATGAAGAGAGTATGGGCTTTAAGTTGCGGTATCTTTCTTAGTTAAAAAGATAGTGATTATAATATAGTACCATTTCGTGGATCACACGTAGTCACGTACGGTACTACTACTTCATTTAATTATTCTTCGGGGACATCCGATACCATTTAATTATTCTCGAATACCCTTTTTTGAAAGGTGAAAATTCGATATGATAATGAATTATCCTTCTTTACGAAAGTTAAAAAAAGATATGCTTAAGCAGTACAAGTTACAAACCAAATCTACCACTATAAATGATGTATCCCCTCCCAGTACCAATAAATATATATAACTCAAAGTACAAAAGAACATCATCAAGCATGGAGTACTACACATTTACCGAAAACGACGAAGAACGTGTATCGGGAAATCATCACGTGAAGAACACGTGGGTGAAAGAACGTTACGAGAGCGATGAAGAAGATGGAGAGGTGAACAAACTTATCCTAAAGGAAGATGAAGAAACTAAGGATATGGTGACATCACCGAGTGGTGAGAGGATGATGTTGACGAGTAAGGTTAGGTATCTCAACTATGGAGCTCTCAAACATGACACGGGGGCTCCGGCAGCTTCCGGTGGTGGAGGAAGAGCCTTGCCTCTTCCGTCGAACAGGTACCACCGTGGCCACCCCAAGTACTACAGATGCAGGGGTTGAAGTGAAACCTTTCAGCAGATAAAAATAATTTCGAATACNTTTTTTTTTTTTTTTTGGTTCTTACAAATCTATGACTAACCAGCAAACTTGTTTTAGGTGGTTATATCAGTTAAACCCCTGAAAGTAGAAAACTGGATTCTTGCAGAGATGCCTGGGCTTATCACCGACTTCTTGATCTCCCTAGATGACCGATTTCTCTACTTTGTGAACTGGCTCCATGGAGACGTTCGTCAGTACAACATCGAGGACCCTAAGAACCCTGTCTTAACAGGACAAATTTGGGTCGGAGGGTTACTAAAAAAGGGCAGTCCTGTTAAGGTGGTTGGAGAAGACGGTAACACTTATCAAATTGATGTTCCTCAGATCAAGGTTTGTGCCAGAAATTTTAATCTTTTGAGGATTTAATTAAGTTTCACATTTTGCATAACATAGAAGCTCTGTTTTGGTGGATGTCAGGGTAACTCTCTACGCGGAGGACCTCAAATGATCCAGCTGAGCCTTGATGGGAAACGTTTGTATGCAACAAACTCGCTGTTCAGCGCATGGGATCGTCAGTTTTACCCGGAAATCATGGAGAAAGGCTCACACATAATTCAAATTGATGTTGATACAGACAAAGGTGGTCTCACCTTAAACCCTGACTTGTTTGTAGACTTTGGTGATGAACCAGA
>NC_025696.1:19964277-19965009 GCF_000633955.1 Camelina sativa
GATGGAAGAGAGAGTGGTAGGGGCTGATCTGGGTTTGGGAAGATTCCAGTTCGATTTTGATCATGAGGATGACATTCAGGAGGTCCTGAAGATGGAGCCTTATCATTTTGATCATTGGATGCTTTCTTTGGTCCGTTGGGAGCCGGTGGTGGATCCACGATACCCTTACCTCATCAAGTTCTGGGTTCGTGTGATGGGGGTTCCTCTGCACTTTTGGGCTGATGAGACATTCCGTACCATTGGGGCTGATTTGGGTGATGTTGAGGAGGTCGATTTGGACAATGGAAGGGTGAAGATCCTGCTGGATGGCTTCAAACCCTTGATTTTCGATGCCACAGTCGAATTTCATAGTGGTGAGGAGACGATAATTTCTCTGAGGTATGAGCGGCTCTTTGGGTACTGTAGGCGTTGTTACAGTCTTTGTCATGATGTGTCCCGCTGTCCACTTTTTGGTGACAAGGGGAAGCAGCGGGTAGAGGATGGTTTCGAACCTCGGCCAGAGGACAAGCTCCAGAGCTATAAGGGAGCAACGGTGAATGGTGTGTCTAGTGGGAATGGTTCGGGTTTGAGTGGTGGTAGCTCAGGTGTGCCTATTCAAGGTTCTGCTATTGGGAAGGGGCGTGGTGCAGGTTCTCAGGCGGTGAATCATCGTTCTGGTCAGGGTTTCAGTGGTAAGTGGAGGAAGCCTAAGAGGGGAGTTCCTGTGGAGGCGCGGTTTGAGAAAAAGTCGGT
>NC_025696.1:19965069-20006588 GCF_000633955.1 Camelina sativa
TATGAGTCAAATTTGATAACTTGACCAATGAAAACACTCGATTTTTGTGTTATTATTCGGCTTAAACGTTTTAAAAGTCCACTTAGGCTTACGTTAATAATACCTTTCTTTTTAGTATTTTTAAAATTTTAATAATTATTTTTAGTTCTTTTCAATAGATTAGTTATAAATAAAATACAGATTTATCTATATACACATACGCCTCTGCAGTGAATATTAGTTTAAAATACCTTTTTCCCATAAATTTTAGTTTTTTTATTATTTAATAATAAGCTTTAATTAGCATATGTAATATTTTATACTAAATAAATTTAGATATACTCTAAATATTTATACATATATATCTTATTCTAACAAAAAAAATCACTGCCTAGTGCATACCTCCGCATAGACATCTAGGCGCTATATGATTGGTCTGCCATCCGTCTAGCGCATAAGCTATTTTAGAACTGTGCTGATTTCCATTTCGAGCAATAACAGTAAACGTCATCCTTTGCTGACATATCAAATACAATACGCAACTGAAACGCCTCAAATCGATATAACACTCCAACTTTTGGGCAACAATTACTACAGTTGTGGGTCTTGATCTTTGTTACATGAATCTACCGACAACGGCGAGAAGACGACAACGACATTTTCACGAAAAAATGGGTTTCAAAACGAATAAAAGAAAATAATAAACTGTGTAACTCAGTGGATTCAAGTCACAATGTTGGGTTTCGGCCATAGAGAGCTTTCTACAAATATGTTTCATGGATTCTATTGGACCTAAATTTACTATTGGAGTAAACAATAACCATTTATAAATCTACAATGACATAATAAAACAAACTTCTCATCTTTATTCTTTAAAAACACAACACAAAAAGACTTAATTTATTAACCAACAAGCCCATGAAGCACAATATCAAATAATTACAAACAATTTTTAAAAAAAAAATTGTATATAAAAATATTATAAATAAGTAATAAAACTTCGCGCGCAGCGCGGATCAACTACTAGTATATTATATTATATTTTACTGATTAATAATTCTTTATGTCATAAATTACGAAAGTATTCTAAAATTTGTGACCATATAGACAATGTGCATGTCCAATTTTAAAAATAGACATGTATTTATTTTAATTATAGTTTTATGATTTAAATTATATATTGTATTTTCATAACTTATTTAAATTTGATCATTTTTTTTCTTATTAAATTATTTGTAGTTTTAAAGAGAAAAAAATATTCTGCATATTTGACCAACGTCATGATTTTATGATTTGACGGAAAAATATAATTATACAATTCTATCATCAAATTCGAGATTTTATAGTTATAGTGGAAAAATAAAACTATATATATATATATATATGTATATATATATTGAATACTGTTATTTCTAAACCAAAAGTAACTACGGCAAAAAAAAAATCGAAGTAAAATCTAAAATTGACTACAAGTAATCATCTTCAACAATGGAATGGCAGTTTTATAATTTATTTGATGCTTAAAAGATAAATATTATTAACACATAACACGTACATTATCAGATTTGTTTTTTTTATAATATAAATCTTTGAAAATAAATCAGATTTCCCAAATAACTTGAATCTCTTGTTGGAAACATTTTAAGGAACACAATGTTTTCCCAAAAATTTTCAAGATGGATGGGTATTGACAGCGGCAATTACAACAAGCACAAAATGGTCGAGTTATACGATTGTTAAGAATCACATCAACCATGGATGATTTGGTCTCTCCTCCCGACTTAAACCATATGAAGTCTCCGAGTGTGCATTTGGTGTGAAAAGTGATGCTACAATGATCACATGAATAAAACAATTTCTCTGGATTTATTGTTTCCTCGCATATGTCGCACCAGCATTGCTCACCTTTTTTTTTTTCGTAACATAGAGATAGCAAATGATCTTTATCATTTTCGTGTTTAACAATTTTTGGCAAAATTGAGCATTTAACATCTAAAACAAATTCACATTCCTCACAACTTAAAACCATTGTTGCCTTATGTTGGGATATAAACAATGTCCCACATCTGAAGATTAGAAAATAAGTTTCTAGTATATAAGCCAAGACCAACTCCAATTAGTATGAGGCCTTTTGGGAAGGAGCCCAATAAAAAATCCATGCGGGCTTTGCCACCTGAACCCAAAGCGGACAATATCATACTAATAGGAGAGTTGGCTTGGGCTTGGAAAGCCCAACAATTGGTATCAGAGCCTAGGTTGAAAAGTGCACCTAGAGGAATGGGTGTTGGCTCTGTGTGGGAGGATCTCTCAAAAAAGATGACATGATTAAGTGCCTCAAGAATACTTCAGGAATAAGGGGGTACCGGAGCCTAGGTACCTGGGTTCCTCTGAAGGAGAGGCCAAAGTATCGTGGTACATAGTTTGAGGGGAGGTTTGTTGGGATAAAAACAATGTCCCACATCTGAAGATTAGAAAATAAGTTTCTAATATATAAGCCAAGACCAACTCCAATTAGTATGAGGCCTTTTGGGAAGGAGCCCAATAAAAAATCCGTGCGGGCTTTGCCACCTGGGCCCAAAGCGGACAATATCATACTAATAGGGGAGTTGGCTTGGGCTTGGAAAGCCCAACACCTTATCTCCACAACCATTACAAAATCGGCCTCCTGTTGAGTAGTTGACATATAATAAATGAGGATGACTTTCATGGAAGAAAGGTTCATAAATAGAACCACATCGCACATCCAAAAGAATCTTCTTATCATCACTTAAGTACCTAAACCCATGAAAAAGGTTTTGACAAACAGCGCAAATGTTTGTTACGCGAGTCTCGAGATAAGAAATTAGAGTGATCGACATCTTGTAGAAGGAATCTATTTTCTTTTTTGGGAGATAAGCACATTTTAGATGAAGGATGAAATCATCACATTCCATGTAACTATAGAATGAACTAGAAAATATTGGATAATTACATGCTTTACACTGCATGCATTCATCATTAGAGTCACTCTCGTCTTTAAGCTTTAAAGTATGCTCCTCATGACTAAAATGCTTTATAACTCCTTTTTCTATCTCTTCGTATGATTTAGCCTCTAAAGTATTATCTGAAATGCCTTCAAGTTCAATTCCATCCCATATCCCAAATCTTGTAGCGCATCTCAAATGAATGGCAATATCCGGACATTTCAAACAAGTATATGCTCCACATGTCCAATTTATCCTTTTATGACAAATTTCACATTTCCAATCTCCACCATCAAGACAATAATTGTAATAAATATTGTGATCATGATGATAGATCTTTATAACATGTGGTATATCAATACAATTTCTATGAATCATGAAATTGCATTAAGGACATACATAAGGATTTGGATCGTCATCCATTCCACAAGCGTTGCATATAAAACTTCGTTGCGGCATAAGGATGAGTGAATGCTCATGAGTCTTAGGGTGAAGAAGAGTGAAAGGGGGTGGATTCTTTTGACAATTGACATCCACACTGAAATTGCAAATAGAGCAATGATATAATAAATTATGAATTTTGTTACCACACAAACAACATTTTCCATCAGTGTAACTCGGAACATGCGTGAGACGCTTGAGGAAGTGTTTAGGATGACAAGAGTAATTGATCTCTGGTATAGATTCGGCGCAATCTTTGTGAAAACTCAATTCACATAAGTTACATGCGTAAGGAAACCGATCTTCAAGGAGTCCACATAAATGACAAGTAAATGTAATCATCATTGGAACAAGGGATACAAGATGCTCGTGGTTCTTTGGACCATCAATTGTTACTACAACTTGTTTTCTTGCGCATATTAAGTCGATGAAAAAATCACATTTTGAACAATAGTAATACATCTTTGCCAAGTTACCTCTACAAAGCTTGCATTCTTCATATACTTCTTCATTTTGTGCAAGTACTTTGATGTGCAAAGAATGTTGTGGATGATAGAGGCAGCAAATCTCTAGATTAGAAATGACACACTCTTTGTGAAAGAAGACTCCAGATCGTAAACAACAAAACCCATCACTACAGTAGTCTTTACCAAGATTACAGCCGTCACATTTTAATCCGCGTGTTGGCATTAATGAATAATATTTATTAAGTATTTTCATAGATGACATAATTATTTTATATGTATTTTAGTATTTTTTTATAAAAAATCTGATGTTTTTTGTTTCACAAATAGAGAGAGCTTTCATATATATATACTAGAGGTTATGCCGTGCTACGCACAGATTTATTTTTACTTTTATTTTACAATCAAACCCCATATATTAGATTATTGAAAAAGACTCTTTCTCTCTTCAAAAAAAAGTTACCCACAAGCTTTTAAGTGAGAAAAATAGAAACCTCCTGTTCTTGTAAATTTCACTTGGTACATATATTATCCTTAAGATATATGTCTAATACTAAATTCAACAAATCAATTTCTAAAAACCTAAAATCATTCAGTTCTGATGAAAACATCGACTAACGATATTTGGCATCAGCATCACAAAGAGATTTGAACAATCCATAGAATAAATAATAATTTATCCATACCCAACCCCAACCGACACTTCATTACTAAAAACAAACCTTGATGTATAATTTAATTTATTAGTCTTGTTTAATTTATTAAATAACAAAATGTATAAAAGATTAGAATTTCTCTCTGTTTTACAATTAGAATGTGTTGTTTTGGGATGCTACCAATTTGTAATACATATACGGTGAAATTTGAAATTTGTATTGTCTTCTTTTTATGTGGCTTGTATTTGTCTTTGCTTTGTAGATGAAACGACAAGTGATTTTAATCCCTTTTCCTGCTGGTTTCTCCCAACATCAGAAATTGTTTTATTTTGTTGTTGTATTTCCTGTCAACAATAGACCAGTAATGTTAAAACCCCAATCAATGCCTTTATCCCTTGCAAATCTTGGAGAGACTTCAACCTTAGTTTTAAGCTTTGGTTTACATCATCAGTAATTATCTGTTAAAATAACAAAGGAAAAAATGTAAAATTGAAAATGTTAAATTCAAGCGTAAATGGTTTATGATTCCTTGTTGAAATTTTTTCCACATGTGTGTCTCAAGTTCTAAGGGTAAGTGGTGTTGATCGTCTTTGATAGATGTGATAGACTGACAGTGAAACTCTGGTACATAGAGCCGTGAAATTGTATATAGACTCTTTAACATTGGAATAGAATGTCTTCCTTATTAAGTCTTTGATGAGCTAACCCACCTCGTCGTCCAGTTCATCTAAGTTGGCCTAAGAATAAAAAAGTGACTTGGGTTGGCAATTTAGTTTGAATAGTACATTCAAATAGTTGGTACACAAAATAAAATTAAAAAACATATGAAAAGAACTATGAAACAACGGATTGCCACACTCCGGACTCATTGAAAACAACACACCGGAGTATTCCCACAGCTTCGGATGGAGAGAAAGTGTGACGTGTCAAGGTCAAACCAGAGTTTTTCATTTTCAAATTACATTTAGTGCATGAAATGTAGTGCCACCTATTGCGCAATACACAACTTCAACCACTTTCGCTTTACACGAAAAACAAATGTTCCTTAAAAATAGCAAGACGATGTTTTAAGTAATAGTAGTAAAAATAAATATAATTGGTCATATTACATGGCCTACATCCTTGTTGTTTGACGTAAGTCTCTATTTGTTCAATCATGTAGAAATCTTTTGGGTGTTAATAAATTTTGCCAACTAAAATTGACGGGAAATTACTTGCCTTGAAATAGTTACTGGGGAAAATATTAAAGACTATAAGATTGTTGTTCATTTTAAAAGATTATTGTAGGAATATTGGGAAAAAGCTGAGAATAAAGTTGAATTTAAAGTTAGCCTACCATTTACTCTAATTTAGAGTAGATATAGAATAGAGCTGGAGGAAATGTTACTCTATAATAGAGTATTGACTTTAAAATAGACTGGGACTAGAGATCTTCTAAGAACCTAATAAATTATCATTAAACAATAAAATCCAAAACAACAGAACTTTGAAGGATTTAATTATTTTAATCAAAAATATTTCTAATATGTTTTGTTTAAGAACCATACATATAAAGGTTTTAAACATTTAAACATTTTAAAAATAAACTTTTCATAAAACGTCTATTTAATATATATTTCAAAAATATATTTCTAAATTTAATACATATTATAAATAACAAAAAAAACTTAAATATATCTCGCGCGATGAGCCTATTCCTAGTATGCCTACATCCTTGTTGTTTGACGTAAGTCTCTATTTGTTCAATGGGTGTTAATAAATTTTGCCAACTAAAATTGATGGGAAATTACTTGCCTTGAAATAGTCACTGGGGAAAATATTAAAGACTATAAGATTGTTGTTCATTTTAAAAGATTATTGTAGGAATATTGGGAATAAACTGATGTGAAAACTAAGACAAAACCTGATTTAATTGGAAGCAATATCTATTACATGTTGGAGAATGGGAAAAAAACAAATACAGAATTAACCAGATGTATATGAAATATAATATCTTTTGCGGAATTGTTGGAGTTCAGAAAACATTGGGTTGACGATGTTGTATTCAAATATAAATAGTCTGCCCAGAGTGTAAGAAGTTTGGCATGTGTTTCAATGGCAAGTTTTTCCCAAAGAGAGACACTGCTTTCCCCGAATCAACAGATCTTCAAACTTAGATAGGCGAATTGCATGTCTGAAAGCAAGTAAAAAAAATAGTTAGAGAGGAAGTTTTTAATATACAGTAGGTGAGATAGATGTGGTGTGGATTAGGTAGTTGATTTACATTTTCGTCTAGAAAGAGACATTTAAAGCTGAGTAAGAGATTGTTTCTTCTAAAATATGGAGCTTCCCAAAAACAATCCTATTTTTACCGGTGGTCATCGTTAGTATGTAACTCTAGAGTAAAGTAGAGAGCAATTTTTTTAGGTTGTAACATTTTTAAAAGCGTAGTTAGTGTGTGGGGTGGGAGTGTTGATTCCTATTAGATTGAGGGAGAGAGATTATAATAATAATAAAAGTAATCAGAAATTGAATTCTATAGGATTATAATGTTATGGAAAACAGATTACTAATATTTATTTGGAAATAAATAAGAAAGCAATTATCATATGACTTAATTTACTTTGATGGCAAGAGGTTACGTTTTCAAAAGCAGAATGCAAAACTAAAACTAAATCCCAGCTTCAATTTAAGTACCGTATGGGAGGAAGAGAAACACATGGGGTGCATGTTCAAATCTCATTTGTTTGTTTATTAAGGCAAATTTTTTAATTACCAAAAGATTAAGTTGACAATTGTGGTCATATTTAATTAGCAATGGACAAGTGTCAACTATATAAAGCGCCAGATGTCATCGTTTCAAACAAAGTTTAGAAAAAACCTTCTCTTATTATATAAGATATATATATGTATATATATATCTTTTATAGATTAAGTTATTCTTTATTTACATGAAAAGGATACTCATAGAATTATGCTTGTCCTCATATTGATAACAACAAGTCTCCAACGAATTTTGGCACATATTAACTATCTATTTTCTTCAGCTTTTTTTTTTTTGTCGAAAGAAAGAAAAGTATATCAGTTTTTCTTTAGAATGCTTTATACACAAGTTATTTCCTTTTCTTTAATCCAAATTATTCTTTATTTAATTAATAGGACATTATTCGGAATTCTAACATACGGAAACCTATCAGATTTGAAAAGTATTTATGGGATAAACAAGTTTAAGTCGATGAAGGAGAATGTACGAATAAACACTATCATCTGAGATTCTGAGTCACTCTAACAAGCATAGTTTGGAACTTTGGTCTGGTGAGAATCAACGGCAGAGGCAGATATATGAGCCTTACGTTAAGTGAAGTCAAAGAATGTATTAACATACAAAACTAAGCGATTATTATAAAGTAAGAGTATATATATACGAATCTTTAGGAATGATCGTAAAAAGTTTCTGCTATATCCAGGAGAAAATGAGAGTGTTAATTACGCTTTGTAATTAATCCGTAGAGACTTTTTTCTGAGCGGAGATGGAGTTTATTGTCTCAGCCATTAGAATGATCGATGTCATAACCATCCTTCTTATCAATCTCGCCGTCATTATTGGATGATGATGAAGCTGATGAACTCCACTCCACTCACCACCAAAGAGTACTTCTGTATATATATATACCAAATAATGATTTTTACTTTATTATTGATAGCCAGCTCAATCGATATATAGTTATTTTGAACACTAATAACCGAAAAAATAACTAATTTACCATGTTATGGTTTCAAGCTTACATGAAGAGAGTATGGGTTTAAGTACCGGCCGGCATCTTTCTATGTTAAAAAGATAGTGATTATATAGTACCATTTCGTGGAGCACACATAGTCACGTACGTACGGTACTAAAGATATGGTGACATCATCGAGTGGTGAGAGGATGATGTTGACTAGTAAGGTGAGGTATCTTAACTATGGAGCTCTCAAACATGACACGGGGGCTCCAGCAGCTTCCGGTTCCGCTGGTGGAGGAAGAGCCTTGCAGGGTTGAAGTGAAAAACTCGCCGCAGATAAAAATAATTTCGAATTCAAAATCCCTATATTTTATAATAAGTTGAGTATGCATACTCCATGCAACCTGGATTTACAGATTAATTATTGTCGTGCCAACACAAACATAAGTTATATTGGCTCCGATTCATATATATGTCGCAAAATTATGAAAATATTCTAAAATTTTAAAAAAGTTTACAAACCATAATTTTATAGAAAACCATGATCTAGATATATAAAGTCTTACTAAACGTTTTTGTTCTAGTAATTTGGTCACTTATCGGAATCTGAGATTAACAACTACCATATGTTGGCATTGCAGCTTCTGTAGTTTGTCAACCCGTGGCATTTATCTACTCATTCAAATAAAATTCTTAAACTTACATTTAGATTTTAAATCAACTTAAATAGCAAGTTTGCAATCAGAGAATTACAATAGATAAGAAATACCCTCTCACACAAAAAAAAACTCATGATTATTAAATTAACTTAAAACGTTTGGTGGTTACATTGTCATCATAAGTACCTTTTGTTTTGGCTCTACTGATAAAAGTACTAAGAAGACTCCGGATCCAAACTTTTTACCAAAAACAAAAAAAAAAAAAAATCATTATAGGAAAACAAAAATCGAAGTGTATAAGTTTTAACATTAACATAGAGTGGTCCGACATTAATCTACACACTCGTCCTCAATTATAAGTAAAGCAGTGTGTTAGGTGAAGTGCGGCCCCTCCTAGTGCTGCTCCCACTAAGTTTATCTTTACACTGAGGAAATCGTCTCAATGTGGCATTCCATGCTTATTTATTATTATATAACCAAATATTCGTCTTCACAATTCACTCTCTTCTTCTCTCTTTTTTCTTGGCGTCTCTAATAAAATGGAGACAAAATCCTCTGTGATCTTCTTGACCATCACCATCTTCTTCGTCTGCCTTCTTGCACACGTCACCTCCAAGGCATCATCATCATCATCTCTGTGCAATGGATCAGTGGCAGAGTGCAGCAGCGTGGTGGAGACAGAGGAAGTTACGGTGATAATGGATTCTTGGTCAAGCCAGAGGCTGACGGAGGAGCAGACACGGAAGCTTTCGTATGGAGCTTTGAGGAGGAACCAGCCTGCTTGCGACGGTGGTAATCGTGGCGAATCTTACTCCACACAATGTCTTCCTCCGCCGTCTAATCCTTATAGTAGAGGCTGCTCTAAGCATTACCGTTGCAGGCGTGACTCTTGACCATTCATTCACCAGCCATCTTTATGAATCTTTATGTTATGTAACTGTATACCCATATATATGTTCTTTTTATTTTGTTAGTGAAATTTGAATTGTTTGGTTTGAATTGTATAATCTCTTTTGAATCTTTGAAACACTCTGTCAATTTGGGGTTTCGTTTGTTAGATTAAAAAAAGTGTTGAGTCGAAATCAAAATCTGAAAAAGATATTACCTTTTTCATGTCGGGAATTTTGACTTTCTGACCCAGTCGACTCAACGCCAACTGCTACGCCTCTTATCTTAAATTCAATTGGAGACCAAAACATAATCATCCGAGCCATCCCCATCAAAACATTACCATGTAAGCCTAGTGTGGGCTGCACTTACTGATTAATGGGCAACCATAGTGTTGACTTAATTAGGACAACCTTTTACAAGCCAGGTAAAAACATAGACTAGTGTTGTTGATGTAATGTATTAAGTAAATATTAATGTATTGTGTTGTTGCATATAGCCATATAGGTCTATGGCATGCATAACGGGAATAATGGGTATCCTACGATGATTCTAGCATGGGATCATACGTAACTGGACGTTGTGACTTGTGAGGCTATTGCTTAAACATCCATAGCCGTGTGGTTGCAGGGCGTAACAGAGTGCTAATGACGGGTAACTTAGTAACTTACTATCAAAGGGTAGATCTGTATGGTTGTTGTGTTTGTGTTACTTAGGGTACAATATGTTGTATATTCACGACCGACCCCTCCTTTACGGGTTGTTAGATATTCATTTTAGCCATGAGAAGGATACTCATGGAATTATGCTTGTCCTAATATCGATAAACAAGTCTCTACGAATAAAGAAGTTAAAGTCAATCAATGAGCAAGTTAAAACAAAAATTAACGCACTTATCTGATTTGGCCAAACGCAATAGATTTGAGTCATCCCCACGTAAGCTTAGTTTGGTACTTTAGTCCGGTGAGAATCAACGGCAGATTACGTTAAAAGTCAGAGAATGTATTAAAGTACAAAACTAAGCGATTATTATAAATTCAACAGAATCTATATATAAGCTAAACATGGATGACATTTTGAATTCTCAACTCATTTTACTGAGCAACCCAAATCTACTAGAGTCGGATCGTTGGATTGAAGCGACACTGAATCCTGATAGAACTTTGACTTATTTGTACGAAAGCTTCCATACCTCTCTGACATTGGAGGAACCATCTGTGACTTCAGACACCAACGTTGAAGCAAGTACACCTGCAATGAAGAGATGAATTGATGAGGTCTTGGTACGTGGGTTATATTATCATTGTAGAGGATGAACAAAGCAACCCTTGCTTTATATATATACATCATCGAATAGGCCATCTTACCGTCTTTCTCTATCATAGACAAGAACTGCCTTGTCCCTCCTCCAACCCCGAAATAGTACTTCTTTGCAGCCATGTACACTGCTCCATCAGGATACACAAGGCACTGCAAAGAACCAAGTGTTGAACAACCTCCAATGAATTGAATCTTTAAAGAATGATTGTAAAAAAAATTCTGCTATCCAGGAGAAAACGAGAGTGTTACCCTTTTAATCAATCCGTATAGACTTTTCTGAGCGGAGATGGAATATATTGTCTCAGCCATTAGAATGATGTCGTAACCACCCTTGTTATCAACCTCACCATCATTATTAGCTAGTGGAAGAACCTGATGAACTTCACTCCAATCACCGCCAAAGAAGCGTACTTCTGTTTCATCTACTGAGACAGAGGAAGACTTGTCGGAAAGATTAGCATTCAGATTCGGGATGGTGAGACATCGAAGGACCTCAGCATTGAAGTCTTGGAAATGAACGGCATCTGAACCCTGGACAACAAAAGAGACCATAGATCTAAGAAAGATGGGGTTTGGCACACAGAGCATAATATAGAGCTCAGAAAGCATCAACTTACCTTAAGACACGCATAGATTCCTGGAAGTGAATGACCACATCCAAGCTGAAACCATAGATTCATAGGTAAGTGATGTAAAGAAACTGAGTGATATCCATCGTTTTGACAACTAAGGAAAGAGAGCCTACCTCGAGAACCCGTTTGCCAGAAAGTGATAAGTTGCCGGATTGAGATTCTTTTTCAAGAGCTTTGACAAGATCAATTGATCCTTCCCAAAGCTTAAGCCCGCCTAGATTCAATCGCATTCGAGATTAACAAAAGAAATGCAAATAGTGCAGGAGATACACACATCTCACAAACCATAGGTAGAATAAAACTATTTTACCTTCATAGACTCCAGGAACCAAATCTGAATTAGGCAATCCAAAGACATCTTTAGTGCTCACACGACCCTAAAACCAATCCAGAAACTAAAATGACTCATTTTCATGAACATCATCATCTCAACTGGGACTAGCTTTGGGCTTACTATACATTTTTAGAGGTTTTAAAGCATCTGAGAGTCTCAATTTCTCAGTTTCTTTTCTCAAATTTTAGTGAATTTTATCGGCTAAGTGAAAAAAGAAACGCACCTTTAAAAGAGTGATATCGCCGATAGTAACTTTATCCACTGCTAGATCAACGGAGGAAGACGCCTACTGCGACGAAATCCACAGAAATCAAAAAGAGGGAATATTACATTAAGAAATTGGAGATGAGGAAGTAGTAGCTAGTGACGATACCTCGGAGGATAATACTTCAACAGGAGGAGGCGGTGGAGGAAGAGCTGGCTCTGGCGAATCAAGGAACCCTAAACCTAGACCAGAGCCTTGTGAAGAAGAAAAAAGCTGAAACGTCGGGTTCGTCGCCATTGACAAAAAGCTTCGGCGGCAGCACTTCAAAGTGTAGTAGCCTTTTGAGGCCAGAGAGCACAGAGAAGAGCAAATAGAAACCCATCGAACCGGTCGGTACGAAATTGGACTTATCGGTTCACTAAACCAATCAATTAAATCACCCAAAACAAAATTTTTGCTAGCAACTCTCGAATGAATGGAATCATCATGTTACATACTGTATATTACATTCGAGTCTCCAAAGATATGATGAAAAAGCTTGTCTTCAACTTGGTTAAAGTTTTGGTTCAAAGGATATATATATTCTCCTCCTAATTTTGAACTGGTCGTAGAATTTCTAAGAGAGATAGGATGGATATGGGGAAACAAGGATTTGGCATATTTACAAACAAGAACGATGACGATTAAGCAAGCCAAAGGGAACAACAATGGCTTTAGACGCTGTAACAGTATTGATAAGGGACTCAATGTCACTTGACTCGGCATCTTCATTTCCTGGAAGCAAGAACATATCGGTACCTATAAATAATATAAAAGGAAACAAAACCAAGTTAGCTATTAATTAATGCATATAGTAAACAAAAATTGATAGCTAGCTAGCAAAACATATATATTTACCTCTTCACTACGTCTTCCAACTGGAAACCGAGTAATTTGACTAGAATCGTGCTTCCACTGTAAGCACGGGCTAAGATCACTGTGATGAACATGATGCTCAATGGAAGCATCCAGGGACATACAGCCATGCGCATATAGATACTTGAGGCTCAATGGAAGTACTACTTCTTTTAGTGATGTGAGTTTCTTGCAGTGATTGAGGCAGAGAGTTACCAACGAGGAGAGATCCTTAATACTTGTAGGAACTGTTTCAAATTCGTGTCTGCTGATATCCAAATATGTTAGGTTTTCAAACCTAGTAAGTTGATCAGACAAGGATTGAACATTCTTGCAGTTGTCAAGCCAAAGCTCTACCAAACAGTATTTTCTCTCATCTTGTTGTGCATCAGAAAGGTTCACCAACGCTTGGAGATTTGTGCAATCAGAAAGAGTCAGTGTCTCCAATTGATGATATAGGTCTGGCAATGACTCGAGTCGACGGCAGGTACAAAGCGTCAAATGTTTCAAATTGGTAAGAAGAATCATTGTCGTTGGTAACACTTTGAAGCCATTCCCACTAAGGTCTAGTTTCTCTAGAACCAGTAAATGGTGAATGTCATCTGGAATTTCTTGAATGTTTAGGTTGATTAGATTTAACTCCGTCAACCAGGGAAAATCTGAAAAACTGTAACACTTGAATGGATCGTTGCTCTGATCATCACCACTGCAGTTAAACCGCATGATGTCGAGTGATTTAAAACAGTAGGGAGGTGACATGAGCTTAGGTGTTTCATTTTCCAACGTCATTAGTTCATGGGGTAACTTTTGCTCAGAAATAGAACAAAGATGCTCTGCGTATCCTTCAAGATGCTTCAACCTGATTTTTATCTCGCCACTGATTGATAGATTTGGAATGGAAACTCCCCGGAGTTCATATGGTTCTGCATCAAGTACATGCATGCGGATTAATCTAACGCGCATGCACAATTCGGAGCTGCTACTTTGAAAGACAAAAGATTCAGATTCCCTTATTATGAGCCTTAGATTTAGCCCATCACAGTTGGACACATCAAGCTTCTTCAGTGTAGATATGCACCATATAGACTTTGGAATCAGCTTCAAGGAAATACAACCTTCAAGTATTAACTCCTCAAGACGCACTGCTTTCTCAAGATCTGGAAGTTCTTTCAGATCCCTACATCCTGTCAGATCTAGCCTCCTCAAATGCAAAACAGTCTGAGAAGAATGAGACATAGCCGAAGAAAATTGTTTTAGGAAAAAAAAAAAAACACTTTTTAGCAAGTATATATATAAGGAGATTGCAAAAGTAACATACCTGGACTCCAGTCCAAAGGCTTGTGAGCTTGCTGTAACACAGATTTATTTCAACAAGACAATATGGCCTAACTATTGGTGGCAAGGTTGTATAAGGATATGCATCCCAATGTTGACGAGAAACTATAGGATTTTCCTCTAGATTGAGTCGTATCCTGGACTCCGAACCTCTAGAATGTGTGTACACCTTCAGAAATTTGAGATTACTCATTGGCTCGAAAGCAAACCACTGAATATGAAAGTGTTGGATATGGGCTTGCCCCCAACATTTATAGAAGCCCAAGCAGAAGATTTCAGGAAGATTTGGGCCAGAAGTCTTGGATTAGGTCCAACAGGCCGCAGGGGCAAAATCGTAATTTTAAAGAGGATCAGAAGAAACCCTAGGTCATTGGCCCACTATATATAGCAGATGTCATTGTCAGAGAAAAGGATCCGAAATTTTGGACAATTAGAGAGAGAAAGGTTGTTATTTTCATATTAAGCATTTTTGCTCCCTAATTGTCATTTTCCTGAAAACCCTTCTGTAAAATTCGACGTTAAATAAAAGAACCAGATCCGATTCATCCCACTTTATTGATATCATTTATATTGTCGATTTCATACATCAACAGAAAGCTATGGGGCAGTGCACTAACATCGAGTGTGATGCCTTCAATTTTGCTTGTACCCTGACAATAGTAAACATATGTGAATGTGACGTTTAAAAAGAAACCATGGCATACCCAAACAAACATTTTAATATGCGCACAATGACATACAACAAAATCTAACAAGTTTGGCGAGGCTTACTGCATAGTTTGCCAGTAGTGCATATATGTCGTCAGGATGCCACAAGATGCGTTGTTTGGCAGGTCTGCTTCCAGATTCTGGACGCACGATATGTCTTCCCGTTTGCTCTACCAAACCATGCATAGCTATACACCCATCAGTTGATATGTCAATGAGAGACTTTTTGGCTAAATGTCTTATCTCAAATTCACCGCGATTAAGAAGGGTACTGACTCGTAGGACTGGGTCTCCATTGAAAAGACATGCGACATGAAGAAAAGCAGCCTTACCAACTTCGTCTAAGCTATTGTAGCTAATATTCAAGATACTCGTAATGTTTTCGTAAGGAGCTTCTTCAAACGATTTTAAACCATCTTTCCACTCCACTATGGACTTGCCATGGAGATAAAAGCCAAAAGCCTCAAGGGCCAAAGGAAGACCTTGTGCAAGCCCTGTAGCACAAATTGAGAGATCTTTGTAGACATGAGAAGGAGGATGTCCTCCTTCAAAAGCAACCTGCTCGAAGAGTTTGAGGGCAGTATCATTATCCATGAACTTAACATCGTAAACAAATCTTACTCCACAAGAGTTGTTAAGCAAGCTCTTGTCTCGTGTTGTTACAATAATTCGACTGCCTAGTCCAAACCATCTAGCCTCTTTTGCCAGTGCATGCAGCTGGTTCACATCATTCACATCATCAAGGATAATAAAAACTTTGAGGTGTCCAAGCCTTGACTTGATACAGTGAACACCTTGTTCCACACTCCACAACTTAACATGTTCTTCACCCAAAATATTGGAAAGAAGCTGTTCTTGTAAGTATAAGAGACCATGTTTGGAAGAAATTCTCCTAATGTTTGGTATGAAACAAGAATGAGGTAAAAACCTATGTTTATATTGTTCATAAATGTACTTGACTATGGTGGTTTTGCCAATGCCTCCCATTCCCCATATTCCTATCATACGAACCTCATCATTGGCGTCCATGTTCAAGAGAGGACTGAGACCTTCCTCATGTGTTTTCATCCCGACAATATCACTGAAATCTATTGGCAACATAGATAACAATCGGCTTGAAATACGTCGAACAATGTCTTCAATCATGGTGGCCTCATCCACGCTAAAATCGAAGAAAAAAACAATTCAAAGTAAGAAAACTCACTAAAGAACAAAAGATTTTAAGCCACTTGTGATGAAATATAGAAAGATAAAGATAGAGCCTACCATTGTGTGGAACCTTGCCCTTTCGGTTGGCGATACGAGTAAGTGCTTCTCTCCATCCAAGAACCTTGTCGGCCATTTCTAAACCTTGGTACCATTCTAAAGCAAAACTTCCTCTCTGATTTCTCACGTCAGAGGGATTCACACCATAGAAAATAGGAACGACTTCAATCTCCTTCTTTCCCTGAAGTTCCATAATCAATCGGAGCTCCTCCAAGCACCACCTTGAAGCAGAGCCGTGCCTAGAGGTTTAGAGGCCATAGGCAAAAAAAAAAAAAATCATATTTGAAATAATTTAAGAAAATATAACACTTCTAATACTTCATAATAATTTTATAACCAAAGGTATACAATAAAATAGGTAGATATAGTATTGTGTCACTATCAACAACAAAAAATTGTTTTGGTGATTATATGAATTTTAAATAAACGGTGGTGTAAAAATGTGATATCTAATTAGTACTATAAGAAAATATTAATATGCAGGGATCCTAATTTGTCCGTGTATTTAGACCTTAGAGATCCTACATATTGCAGTATTGGCATTGCTCTATTTTCACTATATTTCCTTATTACGTATATAAATTTTGATAACCTTACTTTGACACATGCATGAAAAACACTAATTGACAAAAAGATGGCTTCATAAACTTTCTACAAAATTAGAGGCCGGAGGCGAGTGTTTCTTTTTCTACCATGTAGGCACGGCTCTGCCTTGAAGTAACGTAGTTCTCGGAGATAGCTACAGCAGCAAATCTTGAACTCTGTATGGCTTTGCAGAGTTCCTCAGAAATAGATTCTCCGATCTCAAGCTTACGGTCGTCTTTGAAAGTAACAATTCCCCTACTAACAAGCGCTTTATGCAAATGGCTAACGAAGCTTTTGCGTGTGTCTTCTCCTCGGAAGCTGAGAAAGACATCATAGTTCCAGAGTCGATGTGAAGAGGACGAAGCCATTTGGTATCGAGTTGAAACTCTCTAACAACTATGATTAACATAACAAGTCGAGGTGAAAACGAAAAGTCCATTTGGAAGACTTTTAAATCCAACCAAAGGACAAGTGTACATATATATTAATAAATCTCCCCCATGCATTATTAATCTCCCTCCGTTCTAGTTTAACTGTCGTTTAAGTTTTTTCACACAAATTAAGTAAACTATTAAATTTTATGTTTTGCCCTTCATTAATATATTTTATAATTTTTTCATTGGTTGAAACTTTAATACAGCAGGGATAAGATTGAAATATTCATCAAACATCTGCATTGAAAATCTAAAACGACAACTAATATGAAACAAAAATTAAATCCTAGAACAACAACTAAATTAGAACGAGGGAGTAATAAATAGAGGACTCTTGTATCCAATTAAAATTGAATGATGATGTAAAGAAAGAGACCTCTAATGGCGAAACATCTTACATTTTAGCCTGACTGGGAAAAAGGAAATTACGCAGGAACTTACATTTTAGGCTATCTCCATTCGACCAAGTTCTTGAAAAAAAATGAAGTTCGATGTTTTCGTCAGTTTCAGAGGAATTGACACTCGGAGAACTTTTGTGAGCCATCTTTGTCATTCATTATTTAAGAAACAAATAAGGTTTTTTAAAACCGATGAATGGAGACCAGGTTCTTCTCAAGTGCTTCAGTGAATTGAAGAGTCTAGAGCTGCGATTGTAGTCATATCAAAGAACTTTACTTCCTCTGTTTCTTGCTTAGACGAATTAGCCAAGATAATGGAGTGTAGGGAGAAAAGATCCCAAGGATCAACCACTTCCTTGTTCTTGGTGGTGCCGGTTTTCTACTGCATAGATCCTTCTGATGTTTTAAGACAAGCAGACAATCTTCAGGAGCATGTCGGTGGAGATAACTTGGACAAGGTAGACAAGTGGAGAGATGCATTGACAATGTTTACTCGGACATTTGCTCATTTCTTGGATTGGTACGATTACTTCCAGCTTCTTTTTTATTCAGTTACTGAGAATATTCATCATCTTCTCACTTTCTTTTTTTCTTTTCTTTAGGGAGCAGGAAGACTCATACATCATCGATAGAGTTACCAATTATATTTCTGAACATTTATCCGCAGGCAGATCACCAGGCAAACAAGGATCTGAAAGAACATCAGGAACTAGGAGTAACGAGATAAGTGAGTTTGAAAGCTTACTAACAACGCCTAGGACAGGGGTTTACGTGTTAAATGAGCCTGAAAGCTTAAGAGCACCTATGACTGAGAGTAACGAGTACATGAACAAAGAAAAGCCTCTTAGAGTCAAGCCTAGGCTTAGGAACTCTGTGAACGTTTCTGAAAACAAGTTGTCCGTGAGTTCTAGTAAATTTTATAGTCTTGTTGGGATGGATCAGAATATAAAATCAGTGGAGGCATTACTGCTTGATCTTGATTCGAAAGACGGATCTGTCGGAGAAATCGGCATTTGGGGTGTGAGAGGAGTCGGGAAAACCACACTTGTGAGATGTGTTTACGAACATATATCGCTGCAGTTTCAAGATCACTGCTACGTCATGAATGATACCAGCAACTATTCTCTAGGCGGCCGTGAATTAAAGTGTTTACTAGAGGAAATAACAAGAGCTGCTCTAAAGACAACGTCCTCACGGAGTGTAACTGGGAACTGTGATGTTGTGAAGGCCAAGTTTGGACACAGAAAGGTTTTGGTTATTGTTGATGGTGTTGATCACATCGCCCAACTCAATGATATCACTTTGATCGCTAGTTGGTTCGGTCCGCGTAGTAGACTCATCATAGTCACACAGGACAAGAGTTTACTACTTGAGTCTGGAATTAGGCATCTCTATGAAGTAGAGCCTCTAAAATACGATGAAGCTCTTCAACTGTTTTCACAATTTGCCTTCAAAGAGATACACGTTCCTAGTGTCTTTGATAGATTCTCTGCTCGTGCTGTCTTTATTACAGGTCATATTCCACTTGCCCTTAAAGTGTTTGGCTCCTTCTTATTCGAGAAAGACATCAATGAATGGGAATTTGAGCTGCTAAGACTCGAAGCATCACAAGAAAATTGGATATCAGTTGTTTCTAGTTACATCGGTGGGGACTTTTATCGAAGACAGCCAACCATATTAGATCGATACATTGGAGGAGAAGACGATGAGGGAGATGAGTTTCCATCGTATTGCTTCGCTCTTGGCTGATCAAAAAGGTGAAATCACGTCCCAACTTAATTAAACTGAAAACTATTTGCTTATATGTACTTATCGTACTTGCTCAAAGATAGATCATGCATCGTTTTATAAAATGTAAATGGAGTAACTTCTTTTGTTTTTTTCTTGTGTATCAAAATAGCTTCTTTTTATTGTTTTTCTTTTCACTCTTGAGCAAATTGCTTCTACCTATATAAAACTAAAACACCACAGTAATGATTGAATGACATATATTTCACTTTATGCCAAAATTTGAGGTTCATATGGAGAAAAAGTATACTTATAATCATCACTATCATCAAACCCATCACTACCATCTTTCCCTTGTCTCATCAACTCCCTCACTTCTTCAATCCTCTCTAACATCCCCTTCACAGCCAGCTCAAACGCATCTTCATTCCCTTCCGAATTATACTTGGGATCAGCGTAGACCACCCTCGGTATCAACTTTATCACTTCTTCTCTCAAACTCACCACTCTCTCCTCTGGAATCTCATTCAACCTCTCCTTGATTTTGATATTCCACTCCTTCACATCCCTAACCGGTAGATACACAGAGTACCTCGTGTGGTTCTTAGGCAAATGCCACTTGTATTGAGCGTAAGCTGTCCCCGGATGGAAGAACACCGGGATGCAGCCAGCCAATATCGAATCAAACATGGATCTTCTCGTGTAAGAATCTCCCGGTGGCTGAAGACAAAACACCGAGTTCCTGAAAACCTTCATCACATTGACAGGGTTGTCACAGTTCGTTTTCCCATAGTTACAGTCTAGCAAGTAACATTGATCCCCTGACTCCAAACACTCATCAATGATCTTCCCACGAACCGAGTCTTTATACTCAGGCCTCGGAGCTCCCGCGAATGCGAACAGATACTCTCGTTTCCGAGACCTCATTAGCTCTTGCCACTCCGAAACTTCATCCACTGATCTAGGATGGAAACATGTCGGATAAGGAATAGCGTAATCGTTCTTCCAAGAACTCGATTCGATAGACAGCATCGACATGTTTCTTGATTCAGGTAAGAACCTCAGCTTGCTTCCCCAATCAGATTCGTTATCAGTCTGTCTCCTAAAATCCCAAGCGATCCTTCCTGAAACCAAGAAATGGTCTCTACCGGACATACGACCCCACTCTTTCTGTACCACAAGCCAATTCATCAGCTCATGAGACGAAGAGTCTCTAACGGAAATGTTGAAACCCCAAAGGTACCTACTCATATCAAGACCAGCGTAAAAGGGCACGAAGATGGCAGAGGCTAGAGACGAATCATTGGTCAAGCATCTGTAATTCATCATCTTGTTGTGAAAAATCACCTCGAGCATAAACTGATTCGTCGTGGACCAACTTTGTTTCAACAAGACATCCTCGTAGCTCTTAATCACAGGACCGAAACCGTAGTTTTCAATGTAAGGACAAATGTCTTTCTCGGTTCCTCTAGTAATCAAATAGCAGTTATCAAGCAATTCGGAATTGAATCTATAAGGAAGATTATGGACATAGATGTACCGACCGGAGCAAGAAGAAGAAACAGGAGATGGGTCGTCGGGTAATCGTGAAAAGTTGTCATCTTTCGTGAATTCAGGGGAGATTGATTTCTGGGTAACGTCGGGGATTGAGAAAACGGTTTCGTCTGTGTCGGTGAAGAGAGCAGAGTAGTCGAAACAGAGGAGGACGAAACAGAGGAGAAAGAAGAGTGGAACAATGAACCAGACATGGTTATGATTGTTGTTGTTGTTGTGGTTGTTGCTACGGAACTTGCCCGTCGCGATGGAGATGGGTTTCTCCATCTGAGAATAGTTCTTGGGTCGCATCAAATAAGGGAGAGGAATAAATCAAAAATTAAAAAGAATGTGTAAGATTTGTTGAGAAGTGGAGATGATAGTGTGTGTGACCATGAATTTGGGGAGAAGAGAAGGGGAGTATGAGAGTTAAGAGTGACACATGGATGTGTCGAGGTACTAAATAAAAGTGACGGTTTCGTTGTCGGCAAATGAAGTTTAGGGGAGATTCAGTTTCGCATGGGTCAGTCAATAAAGACCTTCTCTTTTCTCTCTCGGCTCCACCTAATAATAGTACTCTCTATTAATGGTATTCATAATTTTAAATATAAATTGTTAAATTTGTTTAATTAATTGCTAATTTGTATTTTAGTGGGTTTCACTGTATAAAGCTAAAAAAGGATATGGGAATTTTTACAAAGCAAATGTGCAAATAAATTTTGTAGATTTAGTATCAAACCTTATAATAACAAAAAGTGCAAATAAACATATGATTGAATCAATTATTGAAAAAAATTGTGTTGAACAAATTCACATAATGAAGAGAGGGGGAGAAAGTGAAGAGAGGGGGAGAAAGTTAAATATTCTCGATATTTAAAGCACTTTTGCTCTGAACTTTAAAATGAGTAATCTCCGTCAAATCATTCTCTTATTTAGTTTCTGTGAACCAATTGACATACTGTATCTAGTAGAGATCAGGTGAGTATGTAAACTGAACAAAAGGGAACTAATAAAAAGAAAAAGAAATAAATAAATTGATGATATTTAAAGGGTGAATTAGGTGTATAACCAAAATTCATAATATTATTAAGAATATAGCAGCATAAGTGAAGAAATTTGAAGAATAGGAGGAAGGGCAAGCAAAATTACTATTTTGGTGTTTTAGGGTAGGGGTGATGGTGGTGGCTAGAGGCCGGCGGTGGTAGCCGACGATGGTGGCCGGCGGAGGGAGTGGCCGGAGGTCGCTGACGGCGGTGGTTGCCGGCGGCGGGGTTGCCGGAAGTGATGGCCGCCAGAGGTGGTGGTCGCCGGAGGTGATAACCGCCGGATAATCGCCGGAGTTCGGTGGCTGGTCGTCGGTGGCCGGTGGCCGGATGTCGGTGGCCGGATGTCGGTGGTCGGCGGTCGGTGGTGGCGGCGACCGGAGGTCGGAGGTGGCGACGGCCGGTGGTCAATAGTGGTGGTGGCTGAAGGAAATCTAAACCCTAGAAGTTAGGTGATTGTGAACCCAAGGGGTGAGGGTGGTTAAGAGGTGGAGTGGTGATGGTGGTGGTAGGGAGTATGGGTGGTGGTGACAAGGGTAAAGTGGTATATAATACAGTTTATACATAATATATCCCTCTTTAGTGGTTAGAGTAGTTAGAGAGTCAATTATAATTTTTTTTTAGGTTATAGGGTGCAATTCCCCATATTTAAAAGCTTAGTTTGACAAGAAAAAAAAAACAGATTTTAAGAATGATAAAACTAATTAAGAGGGGTGTATTCAACTTAACATTTTAAGTGATTTGTGTAAAATTTACAAATCTTATGTTATTCAATTATGTATTTTAAAAAGTCTTTTGAAATTCTCTATTATTGAATTATGGATTTTAATAAGTCTTCTGAAATCCACTGTTATTGAATTAATGATTTAAAAATCTATCTTAAAATCCACTGTTATTCAAAATAGTATGCAGATTTGGATTTTAATATTTTTTTTGGATTTTGAAGGATTTGAGAAGATTTCTTTAGTTAAAAATACACAAATCCAAATCTCATGGTTTTAGGTGGAATTTGAAAGAATTTTACAATAAATCATATCAACCTCCCTAAAATCATCAAAAAAGTTTAGAATCTCATAAAAACTAAAATCACTTGGAATATTAGAGGGGGGTATTGGTTTGAGATTTTAAAAGAATTTTAATGACTTTAAAAGTTATGTAGAATATGTTGTTATTCAATCAAGACTTTTTAAAACTCTTTTAAAATTTGGTGTTATTAGTTGTGGATTTATAAAAAGTAATCTAAAATCTTGATAAATCTATTGTTATTGGATTAAGAGTTCTATAAAGTCATTAAAAGTTTTATGTTATTCAAATAAAACAAAAGAATCTTGGATTGTTAATGAATTCAAATAATATGTTATTGGTTTAAGATTTTATATCACTTTCTTCATAAAAAAAGTCATGAAAACTCTCTCATCAAATAGAGAGATTTGAGAATCATAGTTCATGACTTTTTGGGAAGCAGAGAAGAAGAACCGAAGATCCAGCGGTGACCTTCCACCACTGTCCGACGAAAAAAGTGCTTAGTGGATTATACGGTGACCTTCCACCATCGTCCGATGATGAGAAACCCAGCGGAAACTCCTCCTCATTCTCTCAACTTTCACTTCGACCCTCTCTCTCTTCTTTCTTTATCTCTCTTNTTGGATTAAGAGTTCTATAAAGTCATTAAAAGTTTTATGTTATTCAAATAAAACAAAAGAATCTTGGATTGTTAATGAATTCAAATAATATGTTATTGGTTTAAGATTTTATATCACTTTCTTCATAAAAAAAGTCATGAAAACTCTCTCATCAAATAGAGAGATTTGAAAAAAAGTGCTTAGTGGATTATATGGTGACCTTCCACCATCGTCCGATGATGAGAAACCCAGCGGAAACTCCTCCTCATTCTCTCAACTTTCACTTCGACCCTCTCTCTCTTCTTTCTTTATCTCTCTTTCTTCTCTATGTGTGTGTGCATGTTTGTTTACGTCACACTCTGAGTATATTAGATCATGACATCCTTTTTTGTATAAAATTTTGTATCATCACTTCCGTAACAAGATGAGAAACTCTTGTACCTATAACTTGGAGATCGAGTATGTCATTTTTTTGATAAAACCAGAACAACCGATAATGTCAACAGGCGTTGAATAAAGATGATTTTATAGAAGATGATAAGCAAGAGATTTTTTTTTCTTTCACAGAAGCGTTGAATCAAAAGAATATTGTGCAATATTTTTTGAAAAAGATTTTACAAGATTTTATGAGTGATTTTACAAGATTAGGAAAAAAAATCAGCAAGATTTTAAACAACTTTCTAAACAATCACTTAGAATCCTCAATTTTATACTTTCTATGATTTTATTTGAAGTCATTAAAATTCTCTTAAAATCTCAAACCAATACCTCCCCCTTAGATTGAATACACCCCCATATATATATATATATTCTACCTGTTTTAGAAATCGCTAGGCGCTAGTCGAGCGGTCGGAATGGGACTAGCACCTAGCGAGAAAATCAGAGATTAATCGGGGACTAGTTTTAGGGTTATTTTATTAAATTATTAATAAAATAACAATATATAGTATTAAATATATGTATAATTCTGTTTATGTTAAAAGAAAAATATCAAATAAAATATAAAACTACAGTATTGTTTTAAAAATTACGGTAAACACATAAAACATAACTTAAAAAAGTTATGATTTTTGTTAAAAATTTATATATTAGTTATTGTAAAACATCCATAAACTCTCATTTAATAACAAAAAATACATATTTGATTTTTATTTGGCTCTAAAAATAATCATTATATACAAAATTAAGCGGAAAATAATCGGATTAGACGGATTATAATCAAAATAGACAGATATAATTGGAGAATCGATGTTAGGTGGGGATTAATTAGTCATTAATCAAGGCAGAGAGTATAGACCTAACGATTTTGTGAGGCGTAATCGGTGCTAGACGGGGATTTTTAAAACAGGTTATATACTACTAAATAAAAACATTAATAAAAAACGAAAGGGATATCAATTTTTTTTTTTTTTTCATTCTCATATTTATTAACTCTATGTTCTTCTTTCAAGAATCAAGATCCGTATATTAGGAAACAAATGTTTAACATTGGTTAGCGATATGGTCATATGAAAAGTAGCAATTGCTTCTCTATAATTGTGAGTATTTTTGACATTTGATAAATTCAACGTAAGAGCCTAACTAAGAAGGGTGACTTTTAGATTTTCAACCACCACTGATCTCGGCGAATTTTATGAAACTAATATGACCACCGACGAAATTTCAACTTTCCTAAAGTTTTCATTTGGTGATGTCATCGTGTATGGTTTTTAGTATTTTGAATTCTTGATACTATTATTGGTCTTTCAAGAAAATTTAAAGATTTTCATCTTCATATAGTTCTTAGGTAATAATTTTAATGGTTTTGAAGAACTTCAAAGGTAAGATCCATAAGCTCTTTCCCTTGTATTATTCGGTGTTACTGTTAACTGCTCGGTGTTCTCGTTTTCTTCGGTTTAGCTTAAAGCTAGTCGAATTGAACCGAAAAAGTTCAAATTAATCGGTTCAGTATTTAAAATTCGCCGATTTTAACCGAAACTTTTTTAATCGATTTTGTTTCGATATTTATCCATAGTGGGCTAAGTTTTTAAAGGCCCAAACATATGGATCGAGCTTGGCCAAGTTAAACTGAAGTAGTTACTGATACTTGAGACCTGAAACCCTAACTGGAGTGGAGACAAAGTAGTAGATACGATCGCATTTGGTCGGAAGATTTTCCATTTTGCTCCGTTTTGGTCTAGTTAGGCAAGGTTACATGGATGATGAAGACGGAGAGAGACGTGTTCGTGCGAAGCAAGCAGGTGACAGAGTCGAGGAAGTAGATCGGCTGAGAAACTTGCCAGATTGCTTGCTCTTTCAGATTCTCTTGAAACTTCCCACGAAGGATGTGGTTAAGTGTAGTGTCTTATCCCGTCGATGGAGAAACATCTGGAGATATGTACCTGGCTTGGACTTCGAGTGTCGTGATTTCATGGCGAGTGAGTATTATGATCCCTCTGAATTCATCACTATGTTAGGTTTCGTTTATAGGTTTCTGGGTTTCAACAATGAGTCGTGCTTAGAGAAGTTTAAATTAACGGTTAATTGGTATGAGGGCGTTGTGCTTGGTACTGCTCATTTCACCCAGTGGATCAACACTGTTGTTGAGAGGAAAGTTCAACATCTCCATATCTTAGACAAAACTTTTTTTTTTTTTTTTTTTTTTTTTTTTTTTTTTTTTTTTTTTTTTTTTTTTNCTTAGACAAAACTTGGGGGATGGATGAAGTGGTGATACCGCGAACAGTTTACTGGTGTGAGAGCTTGGTATCTTTAACTCTCTGTGACGTATACTTGCTTAATCCCCCCGAGCTTGTGTCTTTACCTTCTCTCAAAGTTATCGTTCTAGATGCAGTTATGTTTGACAACGATTTGGTTTTCGAAATGCTGATCTCAGGCTGCCCTGTTCTTGAAAGCTTAACTGTAAACAACGGCAATTTAAAATATCTTCAAGTGTGTTCTCAGTCTCTATTGACCTTCACTCATGTTGAGGACGAGGGTTATATGACAGTTGCAATTGATGCTCCTAGGCTTGAGTATCTGAGGCTCAGTGATAAGGGACTTGAAAGTTTAATAATCGAATGTCATGGTTCACTTGTTAAGGCAGATATCGATACTGTGTTTGACTTCAGTTTAAAAAATGAGTTCGATCCAAATGATCTACCAACGACACATATGATCCGTGATTTCCTTGTCGGGATATCTTGTGTTAAAGATATGATCATCTCTTCGAGTACTCTTGAGGTAACTGTCGACGCTGAATTTACTATTTGGATGCTTTACTTTATCCTCTAAGTATTTACTAATCTCTTCTTTTTTTTCTTTTAGCAGGTCATATATGACTACTCAAGATGTGAAAAACTACCCTTATTCTGTAATATATCTTTCTTGCGAGTCGAATTCACCGACGACAGGTGGGAAATGTTGCCAATCTTTCTTGAGAGCTGCCCGAATCTAAAATCTCTTGTCTTGGTTAGGACTTCTTGTCTTACTTTATGAATGGAATTGTTAAAAGTAAGACATTATATCAACTTGTTTCGTCCTACTTGCAGGAATTTTGTACTTGTCCAGAGGAGGAGAAAGTTGTTATCTTACCAGGACCTCGTAGGTTTCTAACATCTCTCGAGTATGTTAAGATTGTGAAGTCGGACTCAGAGGAGGAGGAGGAGGCGACAGAGATAAACCTGGAACTAGTGAGTTACTTACTAGAGAACTCAGCAATCCTCAAGAAGCTCACACTATGCTTAGGTTACTTGAGACGTAGGGAAGAATCAGTCATCCTTAGGAAACTCCTTACCATTCCAAGACTCTCTACCTCATGCCAAGTTTTCGTCCTCTGATCCTCACAAAGTCTTTATTCCGGTGATGAACGTACAAGTTTGTCTTTTGAATACTAAGTTATCGTGAACTCCTATGTTTCTTTTTTTTTTGTTTAACTTGAAATTGAACTATTGCATAACTAGTAAGAGAATCGTATGTTTGGTATTTTGTTACGTATGACTATTATTCTATTAATGCTTTCTAGTCAACAAAATCCTCATGGAACTCACTCTATGATTGGATGATTATAGAAAGCGAAAAGAATCTGATAATCTGACAATCTGACAAAGGAACTAATTTCAATTCTAAGACTTTTATGTTAGTATGTTTGGGTTTGGCTTAAACTGATACCCAAAAAAAGGAGAAAAAATGTTTGGCTTAAATTAGTAATTGGTTTTGAAAAATGTTTTTGCGAGATAATCATAATCCAGACTTGAGTAGGAAATACGAATAGATACCAAAAGAGGAAAAAGAAAAATCAGTTATTTAAGATTCAAACTGAACCAAAATGATAAGATTCTTGCAAGGCTCAATGAGTAAAATTTCTAGAAACTCTTCTTGTTTAGTGTTAAAGAAATCAATTTGAGATAAAGAAATTTATATTTTAATCGAAATATCAATTTACCGAATATTAATTTACAAAAAATATAATTGTATTGATAATTTCTCATTATATGAATAATTTCTTTCATGAATTACTAAATTTTAAAATCTATCTTTAAGTAGAGCGAGAAGTCTACTAATCTAAATTTAGTTCCTTAAATGACAGTTTAAAAATTGTTAAGATGATTTTTTTTTTTTATTATTCCAAAACAATTTATTTACACAACAACTTATGCAGTTAAAATTAGAGTTCAAGATCAAGTATTGCGATATTTTTTTTTTGTCAAACGTATTAAGATAATTATAAATCACTAGTTAAGATAATATAGTTATTCATTTAGAAAATATTAATTTTTTAAAAAAATTTGTATAAATATACAAAATTCAATAATATTATAAATTTTTATTCTTCCAAATATCTCACTAATCAAAATTATAAATATTTTTTGTTCCTTGTTATTTTCAATAAATTACCATTGAAACTTTAAATTTGTGTCAGCTTTAGAAGATTAATATTTTTTTTTTCTTTCTTTTGGACAAAAGTGAGTTGAGCATTATCATTTCACCTGGGGAATTTGTAGTTGTTTTAGGTATTTTTGGGTTTAAAAATTGTAGTTTTAAAGACGTTTTAGGTAATAATATTACTCAAAAAAAAGGAAAAAAAGTTAATTCATTTATTATTTACGTCTAAGGATCACTTTCTCTCTCTCTCTCTCTCGGGCCTCTCCCACCATCTCACCATCTCGCGTTGCTGTTTCCTGATTAGATTCAAACAATGAACGGCGCATTAGGTAACTCCTCCGCGTCCGTGAGCGGCGGAGAAGGAGTTGGAGGACCTGCTCCCTTCTTGGTGAAGACCTACGAGATGGTAGATGATTCGTCTACGGACCAGATTGTATCGTGGAGCGCTAACAACAACAGCTTCATCGTTTGGAACCATGCGGAGTTTTCACGCCTTCTTCTTCCAACTTACTTCAAGCACAATAACTTCTCTTCTTTCATCCGTCAGCTCAATACCTATGTGAGCCTTTTTTTTTCCTCTCTCAATTTTCGGTTCGGTTCTACCGAACTCATCTCTCGGATTGACCTAATTTTTGTCGCGCATCGTTTGGTTGAAGTTGGGATATTCAAAATTCGAATTGTGGGTTTTGGAATTATTAGAATGCGTCTAGGCTTTTGTGTGATTTATAGACTGGATTATGGAATTGAGTTTACGGATTAAGAAGAGGATGAAATGTAGCTTAAGTTGAAGGCTATGTATGTAGCAAGCTACGAATCTATTAATTGGAATTATAGAACGCATCTAGGCCTGTGTGATTATGGATTGAATTGTGGAAATGGGTGAATTTAATCATTTATAGGAATGTTTTCACCTCCAAGCTCCAATGTTATCATTGCATCTTAGATGTTTTACCTCTGCCTAAGAAATTCATCACGAAGATGAAGTGTAGCTTCAAATTGAAGGATTTTTGTATGGACGTTAAGAGCAGTGACAGTGCTAGCAATCAGGTTTTATCTCCTCCAGTGTCATCATGTGATTGGAACTTAAGGACTGTGTTATGGACTTTAAGAGCAGTTACATTGTTAGCATTCAGATTTTATCTCCTCCAGTGTCATCATGTGATTGGAACTTAGGGACTGTGTTGATATTCCTTGTTCTCTGCTCTTAGGTTTCTTATTTACGGTGAATGTTCTTGTGATTTTGTTTGTTAGGGGTTCCGGAAGATTGATCCAGAGAGGTGGGAATTTTTGAATGATGATTTTATTAAGGATAAGAAGCATCTTCTCAAGAATATACATAGAAGGAAACCTATACACAGCCACAGTCATCCACCTACGTCGTCGGCTGATCAAGAAAGAGCAGCGTTACAAGAGCAAATGGACAAGCTTTCACGTGAAAAAGCTGCAATTGAAGCTAAGCTTTTGAAGTTCAAACAACAGAAGGCTGTTGCGAAGCATCAGTTTGACGAAATGACTGACCATGTTGATGATATGGAGAAGAGGCAGAAGAAGCTGCTGAATTTCTTGGAAACGGCTATTCGGAATCCTACTTTTGTTAAGAATTTTGGTCGTAAAGTTGAGCAATTGGATATTTCAGCTTACAACAAAAAGCGAAGGCTCCCTCAAGTTGAGCAATCAAAGCCACCTTCAGAAGATTCTCATCTGGATAATAGCAGTGGTAGCTCGAGACCCGAGTCTGGAAATATTTTCCATCAAAATTTCTCGAATAAATTGCGGCTAGAGCTTTCTCCAGCGGTTTCAGATATGAACATGGTTTCACACAGTATACAAAGTTCCAATGAAGAAGGATCAAGTCCCAAGGGAATACTGTCAGGAGGTGATCCAAAAACTATACTAACCCGAAGAGAAGGCCTACCATTTGCACCTGAAGCACTAGAGCTTGCGGATACCGGGACATGCCCGAGGAGATTACTGTTAAATGACAATACAAGAGTGGAGACCTTGCAGCAGAGGCTAACTTCTTCAGAGGAGACAGATGGTAGCTTTTCATGTCATTTAAATCTGACACTGGCTTCTGCTCCATTACCGGACAAGACAGCTTCGCAGATAGCTAAGGCAACTCATAAAAGTCAGGAGATTGGAAGATGTACTGAGTTAAACTTTAAATCAATAGAAACAAGTGCAAGTGAGAAAAACCGGGGTAGACAACAAGAGGTTGGAGGTAGCCAAGCAAAAGCAGCTCCTCCAGCAAGAGTGAATGATGTATTCTGGGAACAGTTCCTAACAGAAAGGCCGGGGTCTTCAGAGAATGAGGAGGCAAGTTCGACTTATAGAGGAAACCCATACGAAGAGCAAGAGGACAAAAGAAACGGGAATATAATCTCACGTAATACAAATCATACTAAGCAGCTCACCTTATAAAGTAATTAACCGGTAATACATCCTTAGACCTACTTGTTATCTTTATACTGCTTGGTGATAAACATGTTAGCCTTCTCGATACTTGCATGATGTTTGACAACAATTTGGTTGTTTAACCTAGACTTTGTCGACAATTCTTGTTAAAGAGAACATATGCAGTACCTGTTAAATTTTCCTATTCTGCTTGGTAATTTATTGCATTGATTAGGAATATTTAACGCATGCTAATGTTAACTTGGTTTTGTCAGTAAAGTTTGTTTATGTTGTCATCGGTTTATGCCAATATATATAATGCTGTAAATTTACCCATTTGTCTTTATTGTTTTCAGGTTACATGAACGAGTATGGTCTTTGGTTTTTGGCCCATGTATTGGCTGAGTAAGTAATGAAACGATGGACTGCTGCTATAGCGTCCAAAGCGTAAGTAGCATTCCTTGGTGTAAACACTTTGTGTTTCTCACTTGTTTTTATTTTATTTTCTACACATGTAATTTGACTGTAAATTTAAGTGCATAGGATTTAAATTGAACAAGCATTATTCTTACGTCTTAAATGTGGATAACCATATGTAGCCCTTCCCACACAAACCTTAGAACCGACGAGGGTAACATCCGCTGAAATGTGTTTCTAATTCTCTTTCTGTTTGGTGTATGACTGTATGTATGTTCTCGAAATCATTTTCTTTTATTGGCCAACTTGTTGTATTGGGTATCGATCGGAAGTGTGATACACATTTATATTTCTTGAGTTACCCGGTTCATGCATTTTTCGAATCCCACGATTTACATATAATCAGTGGAACTGGGCGGATGTGGACTTGGTCGCCCCGGGCTTCATTTTCTACAAAATATATGGGGATGCTATTCAAACGTTATGACGGGATTTCCGAAAAAGAAACTCACCGAGAGTTCAAAGATTGGAAATCAAGAAAGAGAGGAACCACCTCGAAGATTCTGAGATTTTGATGATGATGATGATGATTCGAGAGAGAGAGACGAAGTGCCTAACTAGGGGTGTCAATCCGGCTGATCCGGTCCGGCCCGATCCGAAATCCGTAAAGTCTGCATATGTTTAAGCCCGGTCCGGTCCGGTCCAAAATATTTTCGAGCCTATATTTCAAAACCTGAGTCCGGCCCTAATAGGGCTACAGGGCTTTTCAAGCTTTTTGGGATTATAATTCAAACTTATAAGCCTTAAAATGCAGTGTTTGAAGATACACTATAAAACAAATCAATCAAAAATTTAATAACTCATCTATATTCACTACAAACAACTTAATTTAATAGAAAAGGTTTAAAACTAAATAAAATTTCGATAATTTAACCAAATAAACCAATATATAATTTATATAAAATATCATTAATAAAAATTTTAAAGTATAAAATATGGTTATTGAGTAAATATGAATACTAGGATTAGAGTTTAAAACTTTATTTACAATAAATTAGTAATCAAATATCGCAATCAAACAAAGATGTTAACAAACCGGTACAAATATATTTGTTAAAAAGCTTTTCGGGTTAGTCCGAACCCGGTCAGGCTAAGCCCAAAAAACCCTATAACCCAAACGGGCAGAATCTGAAAGGTCCGATTTTTTCTAGACATATATATTGAAACCCGAACCTGGTGTTTTTCAGGGCCGGGCCGGGCAGCCCGCGGGCTTTGACCCTACTTGACATGCCTATGCCTAATAACATGTGCTGTGTTGTAAATTGTACCCGCGACAAACCAACTAATTGTACCATAAATTGAAATAAAAAGCTAAAGTGTAATTAAACCACATGACTTACCCGGTTTATTTATTAGATTTTTCCTGTAACAGTGTCGTTTCTTTTTTTTTTACCATGAAACGGCGTGGTATTAGCTTTTCTCTTTCCTCACAGTTCTCGTCGATTCTCAGACACTGAAGAAGAAGAACCCTAAAAGCGTTTTTCTTCAATCGTCGGCTCTGGGGTTTATCGAGTTCGACGTCTGTTTCTGACTCCGCCGTTTCAGAGTTTGTGCTTCTTTCTCTCTCTGTTTAACTTGCCACTTCCAATAAAGCTCTCTAACCTTTTAAATATATAACTAATTTAAGTATTTGAGAATTTTGATATCTTTGAAGTGTTAATTTAGGTAGTGTTATTATTCCCCTTGGTTCGATTCCATTGTTGATAAAAGCTTGATCATTTCCCTTTAACTTTGATTGATTTGATTGATTTGCTGTGTTCTTGTACATGATTTATTTAAATGGAGTTTTTTTTCATATAAGCAGAGACGTCTCAAGTTTTAAACCTAATGTATCGTTGCAATCAAAATCTCTGTTTGACCTAGTTGCAGTATATAATAGTGTTTTCATCTCTTGAAATTTCTTAATTCGTGTCATTTTTATTCATGGTTTTGATGACTATATAATGAAAATGCAGATGGCTAGATGGGATCAGATCTTCTCCTTACCTGTGCAAAACCCTGCTTTGCCAGAATTTTCTTCTGCCGACCTTGTTTGGTCAAAGGTTGAAGGTTACCGTGACAATATAGATAGGTTAGCTCTTATCCCGTATACTAGGGTGGATGATTTTGTAAGAGGTGAATCCTTGAATACGGATTGTCCTACGAGTTTTCATGTTGAAGCTAGACGAAGGAAAGCCAAAGGGAAAAAATATAAGCCAAAGGTTGATGGCATCCTGGAGTATATTCTGTAAGTTCCACATTCGTTTTGTATTGGTCACAGCAAGTTAGATCATTTATCTGGTTGTTACTTTCTGTTTTGTTTTCTGCATACCTTGTGCTCATCTTTTTCTACTAAAGGGCAAGTGAATTTATATTTTGTTTGCTTCGTGTATGTTTCTGTGTTCTTTTTAATTGTCTCATTTTCTTTTCCTGTATGTTTCCCAAGCTTTCTGTATCCATTTTGTTGCTGCAGCTGGATAGTCTACTATGATCCTACATTATTCTCATTGTAGGCAGTTCTTGGCTCCATTTTTTCTGAATTTAGATTGTTCATACTACACAAATATATGGCTAGCTATTTGGTTGTCCTCCCCATGCATCTCGTTTTGTTAGTCAGTGTGGAATGTAATCGTTGGTTATAATTTAGTGTTTTTGTGTGAGTAGGTATTGGTGTTCCTTTGGACCGGATGACAATAGGACAGGCGGAGCTGTACGGCCAAGTAGGAGCACATATGTTCCAAAAAAGAACAAAGCAGGCCGACCCAATTCCAAGAGAGGTTGTAGGTGTCACTTCATTGTGAAACGCTTAATTGCAGAACCAACAGTGGCTTTAGTAATTTATAATAACGACAAGCATGTAGATGAAAAAGGGTTGCCCTGCCACGGTCCACAAGACAAAAAAGCGGCTGGAACAAGAGCCATGTTTGCTCCATATATATCAGAAGACCTTAGGCTACGTGTATTATCTTTGCTATATGTGGGTGTCTCTGTGGAGACCATAATGCAAAGGCATAATGAATCAGTCGAAAAACAAGGTGGTCCAAGTAACCGAGATGATTTGTTAACTCATAGATATGTTCGAAGACTTGAGAGGAGTATCCGGCGTTCAACATATGAGCTCGATGAGGATGATGATGTTAGCATCAGTATATGGGTTGAAAGTCATCAAAGTCATGTATTTTTCTTTGAAGGGTTCTCTGATACAGACCCTTTTTCCTTGGGTATCCAAACTGAGTGGCAGTTGCAACAAATGATTCGATTTGGAAACTGTAGACTTTTGGCTTCAGACTCGAGGTTTGGAACAAATAAACTAAAGGTCAGTTTCTTACAGTTTGTATTAGTAGCTAGATTTGGTATTTATATTATCAGGATGATTCTCAGATCTATGTGTTACGTTTATTTTCAGTATCCTATCCATAGTCTTGTTGTGTTCGACTCTGAGAATAAGGCTATTCCAGTTGCTTGGATAATTGCACCACGATTTTCCAGTGGAGATGCATATAGATGGATGAGAGCACTTTGTAACCGAGTCCATGCCAAGGATCCTTCCTGGAAGGTGGCTGGGTTCATAGTTGATGATCCATTTGCTGACATAATAACGATCAGGTTGGTTGCTTCAGAGACCACTTTTTCATTTAAAAACATATTTTGCATGTTCCTTCCTTCAGTAAAAATGGCAGAGTTTACCACATCAAAGCAATTAGCTTTGAATGCAGTTAACTTAAGTACATAACCAAATATCGACATATTGAATGAAGTTGCCTTTGGTAATTTCAATAGTGGAGCTATTTGGACAAATTGACTTGGTTGATACAACCATAGGTCTTGAATCCTTGGTTGGACTGGCTAGGTGCAGCTTGACATAGTTAGATTATAGGGTTCATCACTTCATCAACAGATACGGATCCATACTGCTCTCGTTTGTTAATAAGAAATTTGGTGTAAACATAAATTTCAGACAAGGAACCAAATTCAACATTCGATAATATTGCTTGTGAATGATATTGCTTATGATGTTCTTAGGGATGTATTTCAGTGCCCGGTCTTGCTTTCCTTTTGGCGTGTTCGCCATGCATGGCATAAGAACATATTCAAGAGATGTCCAGAAACAGAGACACGCGTTGAAATTTCAAAACATCTTGGGGAGGCTGTAGATAAAATCTGTAGAAGGCAAGGAACAGCCATAGTGTTTGACAGTTTTGTGGAGGATTTTGTTGGTAGTCCAGAATTTGTGGAGTACTTCAGAGCTGTTTGGTCTCCCAGAATAGGTTATTTGCCGATTCTCTCTTTTCATTTCTATTTACACTCTACCTGCATGGTCATCTAAAATATACTGATAGGTCTAAAGATTCATTGGCCCTAAGTATGAAATGTATACATGTAATTCTACATTGTTACTCTGCCACTCTAATTATTGCAGACATTAGATACTAGTCCTCTCTAGAATGACTTTTTCCTCCAATTAATCATAGGAGCTTGGACAAGTGCGTTACAATCTCTTCCCTTGGCAAGCCAAGAGACCTGTGCAGCAATGGAGCTTTACCACTATCAGCTGAAGTGCAGGCTTTTGAATGAGAGGGACTCTGAAGCTTATCAACGTGCTGATTGGTTGGTCGATAAGTTAGGGACAAAAGTACATTCTTACTTCTGGCTTGATGAATATTCTGGAAAAGATAATTTTGCCAGGTACTGGAAAGAGGAATGGGTGAGCGGTTTGACTTCCTTCCGCAAAGCATTGAGTATACCAGATTCTGATGTTGTTATGTCTGGTATATCTGCAAAAATAACAGACGAGTGTGAAGGCAACGAAATTCATGTTGTGTGGAATCCAGGGTCACAGTTTGGGGTTTGCAGTTGCAGCTGGGCAGAAAAGGGATACATATGTAAGCACATGGTCAAACTTACACAACTGTCTCTTGGAAACAGAGTTTCTAGACAGTCCGCTAGCCTTCTACAGTATTATCAGACCTTGATTGATCTGCTACACTGCCCACCTCGCGATTCCTTGTTTCGTGACTATGCAGTTTCTTTAGCCGTCTCTGTGGAAAAGCAAATAAATGCACCCTTCAATCTGCAAAAGAACGATGCTAACGAAGGTAACTTGCAGAAAGAAATTGCTTTCAGTGAACCATCTAATGGAAAATCTCTTGATGAATATGATTTGCTAGATAAACACGAGGGTCACGGCGAAGTTGCTACTGATTTAGATGGTGAGTTGAGTAAATTGCCAATGAGTTGTCTGAGGGCCTGCTCAGAAAATGCAGAAGACATTATTTTGGGTTCTGCAATGGAACTCGAACCTTCACCATGTTCAACCAAAGTTGCTGCAGGGGATCTTATCTCGAGTCCTCTGAATGAGACAGACATCATGAACGAGAACTGTGAAAGAGGTGCGAAAAGGGTGAAAATTTGGGCACCCGAGCAAGGGAGTGTATGAATGATAGTAACTGAGCCGAGCCGAGAACTTAGCAAGAGTTTTCAAGATTTTAGTGAGCAATCTAATGTTGAGCAGACACAAACTGAGAAGCAACAGTTACCGGGTCTTAAAAAACTTGATTCCAGTGAACCCCACTTCATAACTATGATGAAGAGGCTCCTTCAAAGAGGAAAAGAATCCGTTGAATGAATGTTCCAAGAACGCTTGCATTCATCTGAAAGCAAAAATAGTTCTCAAGTAATCCAGATGAGTGTCTTGTACTCAGCTCTGTTGAATAGATTATGAAAGCCACTAAGTCTTTTTCAACTCTTCTTTGCCGGAGATGGGAACTATGGAAATGTAAATTGGATAATTTATTAACTGAGTAGGAAGATGAAATTATCGTATCCACTGTAGTTTCTGTCTCAAATTTTCGTGTTGAAATTTGTTTCAATATTAATCTTTTTAATGTTTATAAGTTCAAAGAGGATTTGAAAAGTTAACAACAAAAGTAAAATTAATACTTTAAAAACAAGAGTCAAAAGTGTGAAATTAATAAAGTAAAGGAAGGGTAAAACAAAATGTATTGCTTAATCAATCATGTGATGTAAAATCATTTATAATTGTTATAAGAGAATATATTCAAATTTCAAATATATAATCCATATATATGAAGTTTTAATTTTTTATTGTGGCAATAGAGAATACATATAAAATGATGAATTAATTAGTAATGAGTACAGCATTGGTATCCTTGGATATGGAAGACTCTTGGGATTCGATGAAAGTAATATAGCAGCAGCAACGTTTGACACGAAGAAAACAAACCCCTCCTAATTCGTGATTTTTAGCTTTGCAAAGCTCATTGCATGTCGCATTGTTTTTACATACTAGGTTTGAGTAACATTGCGCGTTTTGCCCTGTTTAGATCATAAACAAACACATGAAACAGAAATAATAGTACAAAATTATCAATTATTTGTTTTATGAATTAGTATAACTACTATACCTTTACGTTTCTAACTCAAGTTCAATTATTTTTATTTTTATTTAAAAAAAAAATTATAGAAATTGAAAGTTCTTTTAGAAAATTAAACTGTCACCAACTAAACAAATCTTTAGCCAACCTAAAAAAATATCTTGAGTTTTATATATTACCTGAAATCATCGGTAGAAGGATGAGAGCGAAGACCATCAATGATACAAGAAATGAAATCCTCTTGGTTCCCATTTTGCTAGAGTATGCAACAAGTATTTGTTAGAATATACTAGATTTCATTAGAAGTCTGAAAGAAAAATCAAAGCCTATAAGAAAAATTAAGGTTCAAAATCAACATCATGAGAACTTCTATGCCTAATACGAACACCACTAGTACGATTAGATATATAGAGAAAAAACTTACGTTTTACAAATATTTAAGTATGTCGATCTTGAAAATTTATTTTTACACTCTACCTACTAGTTTCCTTTTCCCATAGAAAATATTCAATATGTCCTACAAATTTATACAACCTAATTTAGGAAATTCACAAATTTCTTTTTCAATAATCAAACCATTGATATCTTTCTAAGAGTTACCAACTTTTTCCCCCCTAAATTTATTTGATTTGTATATTAGTTACCAAATTAAAAGACATAATAATCTACAAAATTGAAAATTTCCAAAGCTAGTTAGATTTTAGGTTTTAGTAAATAAATTAACATCATATAATATCTTGAAATTTATTTTAATGGATCTCCCATAATATATACATCCATAAAGGATTCTCTAGCATAGGTTTTTTTTTTGAGAATTTGTTAAAAATATACTTTTTAATATACCCTTTTTCAAAAATACCCATTTTTTTGGCCATTTTTATTTTTGCCCTCCTTTAATTTTTAATGACCATTTTACCCTTAGATGAAAAATATTTTAATCAATAAAAAGAAAAACAATATTTTCCCGCCAAAAAAATTTCCGACATATTTTCCCGCCAAAATTTTTTTTGTCAAAAAAAATTTGATAAAAATTTTCGACAAAAAAAATTTCCCGCCAAAAAAATTTTACAAGGTTTTTAAAAGGTTTTATAAGATTTCTACCTTATAAAAGCCTTATAAACACCTTGTAATGGCTTTTACAAGATTTTTTAAAGAGTTTTAAAAGTTTTTTAAACACCTTATTAACTTTAATTTACTTTATGATAAATAAATAAATTTAAATACATAATGAATGTTTGTCAACTACTTGAAGTATACACCAACACATAGCCACAAATACAAATGTCTTGTTAACTACGTTAACTATTGTCATCACATAATGACATCTATAAACAAACATAGGTTATGTGTACAACACCATAAACATTTAATTCCGGTGTTTGGTTGGCCGGAATCCGGCGTTGACCAGTGTTAATCGACATTGACCAGTATTGACCAGCGTTGACCAGAAAAAATATATATATATATATATATATTTTTTTTTCCCTAAAAATAAGAAATTTTTCATATATTTTTGATAAATAAATAAAAAAGATAAATGATTTGTATAATTTGCAAAAACAAAATATAACAACACAAAATTGTACAACAAAATTTTATATGTAGTAGATTTTTTCATAAAACTATATCAATTATATATCTTTTCCTTTAAACAATTATTTTTTATTTTGTATTTTCAAATGTAGGGATTTTAAATATATTTTTTTCTTTTTACTTATTTATAAGATTATGTCATTTGAAATATATCCAAGGCATTCCCAACTATATCTTTGATTTTACAAGACCAACCTTTGATTTTACAAAATCAATTTTTGTTTTTTTAATTATCTTCTAGATATATGTCTTTCATGTAAATAAATAGAATTTTCATAGTTTTCTTCCTTTCTTTTTTCTTATTAAAAATAAAAACACAGTTGGCAATATCTTGGATATATTTCAAATGACATAATATTATAAATAAGTAAAAAATATATATATTTAAAATCCCCACCTTTGAAAATACAAAATAAAAAATGATTTTTGAAAGGAAAATGTATATACTTGTTATAGTTTTATGAAAAAATCGACTACACATAAAATTTTGGTGGTATAGTTTTATAATATTATTTTATGTGTATTTTCTGTATCAACAAAATTAGTTACTAGATATACCACAAATTTTGTTTGTCATATAATTTTTAATTTTTTTTGGTATATAATTGTCTTGTACTTTTTTGTTGTATAAATTTTTGTTGTAGATTTTATTTTTGTAAATTATACAAATCATTTATCTTTTTATTTCTTTATCAAAAATACATGAAAACAAAAAAAAATATCTTTTTAGGAAAAAAAGAAGAAAAATGTTTTAATAATATTTTTTTTCTGGTCAACGCCGTTTAACACTGGTCAATGTTGGTTAATACTGGTCAATGCCGGATTCCGGCCAATCAACCACCAGAGTTGAATGTTTATGGTGTTGTACACATAACATATGTTTGTTTATGTATGTCCTTATGTAATGACAATAGTTGACGTAGTTAACAAGACATTTATATTATTTGTATGTGTGACTATGTGTTGGCGTATACTTGAAGTAGCTGACAAACATTTTTCCTATTTTTTAAGTTTTATGTGATAGTTTATAATTTAAATCTTGCTCAAACACGCTATGGTAGCAGTTGCGAACAATAGAATGCGATACTAAACTTGTTCTGAGGAAGTGCCACATATATATCACATGTATGGCCTTGAAACTTAGTTTTTATGGTGGATGGATGATGAATGAGATATGATGTGATGATGGTGAACAGGTGGAATGCAAGGAGTTTCAGTTACCCTTATGTTGTTGTAGTATAAGAGATGTCAATCCTAAATGAGTGTATGCAAGCAATCAGGATATGAATATTTGTCTAAGTTAAGCCAAATATGTAGGATGTTTGTCACTAACAACCTAATGATGAATGTAAAATGCAGAAAGTAAAAGCTATTAAGAACAAGATACTAAATGCAATAGAACATGATGATCTAAACAACGATGCAATGAAACAGAAACTATAGTAATGCAAGACAAGTAAAGAACTAATGCAAGGCAAGTAATGAACAGGATTGAACATAAAACTAAATGAATGCAACAGGAATGCAACTAAAATGAAACAAGATATGAGACAGGACAAACACAAAGCATAAACAAGAATTCTAGTGATGAGCTCGAGCAAGCACTCGATCGAGTGTGCGATCGAGTACAAGGTCGAGTTGAATAAATGCGAGAAACAGAGCAATGCAAACAAAACAGAGCAAGACAAAAGTAAATCAAACAACAGGCAAACAACATGATTTAAACTAGGAAATCAATAGACAAGGAAGGTCTTGAGGAGGGATTCATGGGCTGGACTAATGGTTATGGTCATCTAACTTGGTCAACAAATCTCAAACAACTTGAGCTAATCTCTAGACAATGATCTCCTAGAACATGTTAATCCACTCTCATGGCAAAAACAATCAAGCTCATAAATTTCTAGACTAGTTCTCACATAGCAAAGAACTTATACAAGCAAGCATTAAGCAACAGATCATTTATGTCAAAAATCAAACAAGACATCTAATCTCTTAGCATGCCTAATGATAATCTCTAGATCTAGCCTTATCTA
>NC_025696.1:20006724-20020836 GCF_000633955.1 Camelina sativa
GGTCATCTAACTTGGTCAACAAATCTCAAACAACTTGAGCTAATCTCTAGACAATGATCTCCTAGAACATGTTAATCCACTCTCATGGCAAAAACAATCAAGCTCATAAATTTCTAGACTAGTTCTCACATAGCAAAGAACTTATACAAGCAAGCATTAAGCAACAGATCATTTATGTCAAAAATCAAACAAGACATCTAATCTCTTAGCATGCCTAATGATAATCTCTAGATCTAGTCTTATCTAACAACTTAGACAATGGTGTGATGCTAAGATGCTTTAAAACCCTACCCTCTCGGTTATAGGATCAACATAGAGTATATATAGCCTAGAAGAGATCTATAACAAACAAGTTTGACCTAGCTAAACAAACCACAATCATAATCCAGCCTAACCCATCCTCAAGATCCTAAGCAAACTACTCACAAATGCTAAACATGATGAACAAAGTTATAAACCCAAAAAATAACGAAACTTGTATCATTAGAAAAAGAAAGAAAAGATCTACAATATTGAAGAAGGAATCAAACTCGAATTCTTAATACTTTGAGAGTTATTGAACAAACAAGTATGAAGAAATCTCTTGTTTTCTCCTTCAAAAGTATAACAACATCTAAGAGAAATAAAAAGCAAAAAGCATAAATTCCCAAAAGGGTAAATACTAGGTTTGAGGAATTCTAGAAAGTTGGACTCTTGGTGGCTGAAGGGTACAAGGCCCTTTTATAGGAAAAGTAGTGGAAGCCCTAAAAATGCTAAAAGACAAAATAGCTAGGCGGCTCGGTCAACTCGACCAGGTGCTCGGTCGAGTGACCGGTCGAGTTGGCTCTTCTTGTGCTCCTTCCACTCGGTCGAGTCCTTCTCCGCACACGGTCGAGTGTCTGGTCGAGTGGAACTTCGGACCTTGGTTCTTCAGCTCTAACTCCCTTGCTTTCTTCTCTTGATAGCTTCACTCCTCTTCAGCATTGCTTCCATGCTCCTTAGGCTCCAAAATCACCTTTTTATGCAAGAAAATATGCAATGCAATGCAACTATACTCTAATGCATGAACAGTCCTAAAAGCTATGCAATAATTGCTAAACTAGATAGCAAATGATGCAAAAGAGATGAAAATACTAAGGGAAAACAAGGTAAAATATATGAACATCAACACCCCTAAACTTAGTCTTTGTTTGCCCTCAAGAAAATAAACAAGACATAAGAAGGTAGGTGAGGTTTGAAAGTGGGATCTCAGCTCCTAAAGCTTGCCAATAAACTAGGTAGAATCAATGTCCAAGTTACTAGTACTATGATGCAAGTTGAATGAGCTGTACTTAAAGATTTTAGACAAGTCTATCACAACCTTTACTGATTTGAGCCTTAGACATCCAAATGCATTCAAATCAACCATTTCCTTTAACATTCATTAATCAAGAACATGAATCAATCTTATGCAATGCTTAAACTCATTTGGCTTGGTAATAAAGGTGTAGAGACAATGATTGTCTCTCTTTAGAGTGGGGCTTATCAATATCAAGGTTCTCTCATAAAAAATGGATTGAGCTTTAGAAGAATGCTAAAGGTAAGAACACTTAGACACATACAAGAACAAAACCTTGTCTACCAAAAGGCACCCAAAGTATTTGATCCTATCAATCTAAACCCAAATTGGTCTAGTTCTACCCTTTATCTTCTTCACTACTCTTTTACCCTTTTCTCTTTTGATTTTAAAGTCTTAGGAGAGGCTTCTTATTTGATCTTTCTAGTGGAATGGGGAATTCTTTCTTCTTTGCCATGGTTCTCTTTTCTTCTTATTCTTAAGACATAAAAGCATTTTGCTATACTCTTCTTTTTTTTCTTTTCTTTTCTTTGACTAGAACCAACTTCAACAATCTTATACTTCCCATTCTTTCACTAGACTTTGATTTTACTTAAACACATTCCCCTCCTAAAGACTCTAACCTTTTCTTTCTCTTTTTCCTCTTTTCCAACCAAGTCCCAAACCCAACAAGTGAACCACCTAGTCCTATCTAGTTTGAAAATTGCAAACTAGAACTACACAAGGTTTTACTCTTGTCAGTTCAAACCTAACACTTTTTATCAAGCTCAATCCCAAAATAGGCCTCACACACACAAGAATAAACATGGCTTGAAAGAAGGGTTGGTTAATGGGTAGGGAGAACTGATTTTAATGGTTCAATCAGCTACTTGGATCAACAAGAGTGGTAAAAAGGAGAAAGATGATCCAAATATGTATATGGTATCCATGAGTTTAAAGCAATGCACAAGTTGATATTTAACAGTCAATATTAGGTTCTTATAAGTAGGAAATGACATCAAATCACAACATGCTTCAATTTAGACCAAATGCAATGCAGGAATTCAAGCCTTGGTTCAATCTTATGCTTCTAACTACTCAACTAGCATCAAAGTTTAACTTGGGCATTGATCCTAGTTTAGTGAATTAAACAAGCTAACAAGGTAAAACTCATCATAGATCTCTAATGCAAATATTTAACAGTCCTACATGAAACATGCTAAACAAGATTCTAATATGCAATGCAAACTACATGAACANTTTCTTTTCTTTTCTTTGACTAGAACCAACTTCAACAATCTTATACTTCCCATTCTTTCACTAGACTTTGATTTTACTTAAACACATTCCCCTCCTAAAGACTCTAACCTTTTCTTTCTCTTTTTCCTCTTTTCCAACCAAGTCCCAAACCCAACAAGTGAACCACCTAGTCCTATCTAGTTTGAAAATTGCAAACTAGAACTACACAAGGTTTTACTCTTGTCAGTTCAAACCTAACACTTTTTATCAAGCTCAATCCCAAAATAGGCCTCACACACACAAGAATAAACATGGCTTGAAAGAAGGGTTGGTTAATGGGTAGGGAGAACTGATTTTAATGGTTCAATCAGCTACTTGGATCAACAAGAGTGGTAAAAAGGAGAAAGATGATCCAAATATGTATATGGTATCCATGAGTTTAAAGCAATGCACAAGTTGATATTTAACAGTCAATATTAGGTTCTTATAAGTAGGAAATGACATCAAATCACAACATGCTTCAATTTAGACCAAATGCAATGCAGGAATTCAAGCCTTGGTTCAATCTTATGCTTCTAACTACTCAACTAGCATCAAAGTTTAACTTGGGCATTGATCCTAGTTTAGTGAATTAAACAAGCTAACAAGGTAAAACTCATCATAGATCTCTAATGCAAATATTTAACAGTCCTACATGAAACATGCTAAACAAGATTCTAATATGCAATGCAAACTACATGAACACTCTTTTTTTATAAAGATTTTTGCAAAAATTTTCAAAATTTTAGGGTTTTTCTATGCCTTAGATGCAATGCAAATACTAACATGATAATGCTAAAAATTTGAAATAAGAAAACAAAACACAACATCAAATACTATCTCAAACCCTCCCCAAACTTAAATTATACAGTCCCTTGTGTAAAAAAATTTTGGTAGAAGATTCAAGACTAAAAACAAAACACAACATGATATGCAATGGTATTTACAAGGGTAAGGTGATAGTGTTACCTCATGGATTATGAAAGAAGTTGTCCACATCCTCATTCATGCTGTCAAATATGTAGTGGGGGTTTTGTTTCTGACTTGGAGGAGAAGACTGGGGCAACTCGACTATGGCCATCGACTGGTACTCGGTCGAGTGCCCGGTCGAGTGGGGGGGGGTCGAGTTGGACTGCGAGTTGAAAAATTCTGACCTTTCTGCTGGTTGAACTGGTGCAAGAGTGCTGGATCCATGAAGTATTTGGGTGGGAAGGGAGGGTAACCTGGATAGCCTGGATATCCTGCTGGAGCTGGGAAGCCATAAGGATTTCTGTGTAGGTACTTGGCCGAGTGCATCTGGGGTACTCGGTCGAGTGGTTGCTCGAGTGAACCGGTCGAGTGCCTCGAAGATTGTTGTTCTCGGCGACTTGAACTTCTTCTCCATTGAATTGGCTCGAAACTTGAAGCTCTAGCTGGTTCCACAGGGTTTTTAGCTCTTGAAAGTGCTCTAGTTGAACTACACCTCCTCAAAGGGCTAGAATGGCTTGGTGATGAGTTTGCACTCTTCAGTTCAGCAATCTCCCTCTTTAAGCCTTTGATGGACTTAGTCATTCTTCCCACCTTCTTCTTCAGCTTTTCAAATTTATTCCCATGCCACTTGCTCCATCTTTGTAGAAGTGTCAGCCTCTTGTTAGTCTCCCTTACTCCTCTACTATCTCTAAGGGTTGACTCATATTCTTCAAATTAGAATTGCTCCTCCCCATCAGCCATTTCTACATCTCCAGCTTCATCAACTCTAACTTGAGCTGTCCCATCAAACAAGAACTCATCAGCTGGCCAAAAGTCAATGTTTGCTCCTTCTTGTATGGTGGTGAGCTCTTGATTAGGTAGGACAAGCTGTCTTTTCCCAATTGTTGGAAGCTCAAAATTGAAAAGGTGATTTCCTTGATGCATCTCCTTGGCTAGTATAAGGGTAGAGGTGAGATAGCTTGAATCAATCCATCTTGGCATGACCTTCTTTCCTCTAAGTGGCACCTTAGCAGCTTGTAGTATTAGAGTGATAATGCTTCCAATAGTTAGGGCTCCCATTGAACCCTTGTTGTGCAGCTTGCCCACCCAGCTTCTCAAATAGATCATGTGGTCAATGAGCATCATTGCAAGATCAGTCTCCACACTGCTCACAAGGATGATGCTTCCATCCCTTGCTTGAAGAATTATGCTATTGAGTGCCATATCAAACATCCTGAGCTCACCCTCATTCACATTTCCAGTCTCCTTCCTAGCAAAGAAGGTGTTTGCTAAGGCCTTGTGGAAGTACCTTAGGACTGGGCTTCTTATCATGGAACTCTTGGTCTTGGAGGATGAGTAGGTGATGTTATTTCCAATGGTTTTCCAAACAGCATAGAGCTCTTCTCTTGGTATGACTTCTCTTGGTATGACCATGCTCCTTTCATTACCAACTTCAAAGCCAAAGATATTGGCTATCTTCTTCAATGAAAGCTTATACTTCTTTCCCTTGATAGTGAAGTCAACATGACCAGGTCCAAACTCCTTTTCCTTCTTTAGGTAGCAGTGCAACTTCATTGTGGCTAGAAACTCACAGCTTTCTTCCTTATGCCCTTCCATGCAAAGCCCCATGAACTTGCTTAGGTTACACTTCTCAAAAAGATATTTCACATCTTCATCAATGCCTAGCTTCTCCATGGTTTCCTTGTGTGGGTATCTAGTCCCCAAGAACTGCATCCTCATGAAGGCTTCATAAAGCTGCCTTTGAGTTAAACCACAAGACTCTTCTTCTCCATCATCTTTTTCCTCTTCTTCTTCATCTTCTTCTTCACTCTCTTCTTCAACCTCCTCTTGTTCAATCTCAACTGCTGGCCTCTTTCTCTTGGCCTTGTGTCTCCTAATGTGTTCTTGAAGAGTGAACTCCATCTCTTCCTCACTCTCAGTTTGCTCAGGGTCTTCCTCAGCTGACTGATGCTTTTCTCTCGCCATCTCACTTGACCGCCTACTCGAGCTAGCACTCGGTCGTGTGCCTGCTCGAGTGGTAGGTCGAGTGCGTCCACCAGCTTCTTTCCTTGATGCAAGTTGTGCATCACGACGGCCTAGAGAGCGATCAGCGACTTGTTGAGACATTCTTGTGGACCTTGAAGACATTCTTGAAGAGAACTTGAAAGGAAAAAACTCAAAACTCAAAGTTAATAGGTTAGTAACCCAAAAACAAAAGAACAAAGCTTTGAGCAAAAAGATGAACTTGAGAGAGATTTTAAGCTAGATTTTAATTATTTTGAGCAAATAAGAGAGTGTGAGAAGCATAGGATCGAGTTTTGCTCTATATAAAGAAGCTAAGGGGACAAGGAGACAAGGGTGGAGCGTCCATACCATTCAAATTTGAAATGGAAATCTTTGCTTGCTTTTTGCTGCCACTTAACCCCACACTCGACAGCACGTGGTCGAGCTCCTTGACCAAAGTTTGAAATTCAAAAGATTTTCTTCTTTTTCTCCCTCCACTCGATCATTCAAGAGAAATGGGAATCAAATGGGCCTTAGTTTCTTCACAACTCGGTCGAGTACCTCTCGTGGGCCGGTCGAGTGGGCTTGCGAGTCTACTTCCACAAGTCCAAATCTCTCCAAACCCATCTACACTTTCATTAAAAAGTCTGCCCAACACAAACATAAAAGAAAAGAAATCAAAACTACAAAGAAAATTAAGCATATATACAATGATACCTTAGGGACTTCCTCCCTAGTGAGCTTGTTTAAAGTCACTAAGCTTGACTTTTGATGCCTTTTCAGGCTTGGTTTAGAGACCAAGGAGGTGATGAAATCCTCCCTGGCACCACTTGATCAATGTGAAACTGATCCTTGATCATTTCACCCTTCACACATAACCCTTGTTTCTTCTTAATCTTGAACCTTGGTCTTGCCTTCTTCAAAGACCTCTTGTTAAGTTTGACTTGGAGATCCTTCACCATATCAGTCAACTCTTGAACTGAACTCTTGAGCTTTTCCACTGATTCATCTTGAAGAGAGAGCTTGGCCTTTGGAGTTGCCACTTTACTTGAAACCTCATGACCACCTTTGTCTTTGATAGTAAAAGGTTGATCATCAATAGTAGGCAGGTTGGTTGGGTTATAGATGTCAAACTTCATGGTTAAACCCTGCGCAATGTTCAAGGTTACAAGACCTTCCTTGATATCTATAACAGCTCCAGCAGTGGCTAAGAATGGCCTCCCTAGAATGATAGGATCTTCAGGCTCCTTATCCATCTCTATAACCACAAAGTCTGTAGGAATTCTTGCCTTTCCTATCTTGACTGGAATGTTTTCCAACTTACCAACTACATCCCTGTTTGATCCATCAGCTAGACATATGTGAAGGTTGGTGGACTTGAATTCAGTGTGCCCAAGCTTTTGTGCTATAGAGTAAGGCATTACACTGATAGATGCTCCCAAGTCACATAAGCACTGGTTGTAGTGAAGATAGCTAAATGAGCAAGGCAGATAGAAGGGACCTGGATCTTCAAGTTTAGTTGGGAAGATAACTTCCTCAATCTCTTCAAGATCCTTCTTGTTTTGATTCTGAGTCTTCTTCTTTGACATCTCAAGTAGAAAATCTTGAGAGAGAGGATATGGAGCATACTGTTCCAAGGCAGGTCCTCTCTCTTCTTCTTGGTAAGCAATGATAACCTCTTATATGGCCATCACTTCATCTTTCTCAATCACAACCTCTTCCTTCAAAGCCTTCACTTCTTCTTGTTGCAAAGCCATCATTTCTTTTTTCTCAATAATTTCCCTTAGTTCCTTCAGCTTCTGTGCCTTGAAACGTCCTGGGAATGGTAGAGGCGGTTTGTAAGCAGGAGGAATGTACTTGGCAAGCTTAACAGCTTCAGATTCCTCAAATCGATCGACCACTCGAGCTGACACTCGGTCGAGTGCTGGCTCGAGCACATGGTCGAGTGCACTACCAGATTCCGTCTGCTTTGCACAATCTTCACTCTGAGCTTCAAGAAATGACCAATCATCCCCATCTTCAACTTCACTGTCCCCAGTGACTTCTTCCTCATGGAAAAGAATGGCTTTTGCAGTAAACTCCCTTGGGTTTTGAACAGCTTTTCCAGGGAGTTGAGTAGGCTTAGGAGCTGAAGTAGAAGCAAGGTTGCTCTCCATATACTTCACTCTAGAGTTGAGAACTTTAAACTTCATGTTGAGATCATTGTACTGGGATGTTAGCCTTTGGTTCAACTCAGAAAACTGTTTGGCTTCCTCAATCTTTCCATTGGTTTGTCCAATCAACAGATGTTGCATCATTGCTCTTAAGTCTTGTTCCTGGCCTTCGGAGGTCTGAAACCCTGGAGGGGGACACAATTGAGGCTGGAACACTTGATGTTGCTGCTTGGGTGCATAGTTGTTTTGCTGTTGAGGTTGTTGAGGTGGATAGACTTGATCTTGAGGANGGGACCTGGATCTTCAAGTTTAGTTGGGAAGATAACTTCCTCAATCTCTTCAAGATCCTTCTTGTTTTGATTCTGAGTCTTCTTCTTTGACATCTCAAGTAGAAAATCTTGAGAGAGAGGATATGGAGCATACTGTTCCAAGGCAGGTCCTCTCTCTTCTTCTTGGTAAGCAATGATAACCTCTTATATGGCCATCACTTCATCTTTCTCAATCACAACCTCTTCCTTCAAAGCCTTCACTTCTTCTTGTTGCAAAGCCATCATTTCTTTTTTCTCAATAATTTCCCTTAGTTCCTTCAGCTTCTGTGCCTTGAAACGTCCTGGGAATGGTAGAGGCGGTTTGTAAGCAGGAGGAATGTACTTGGCAAGCTTAACAGCTTCAGATTCCTCAAATCGATCGACCACTCGAGCTGACACTCGGTCGAGTGCTGGCTCGAGCACATGGTCGAGTGCACTACCAGATTCCGTCTGCTTTGCACAATCTTCACTCTGAGCTTCAAGAAATGACCAATCATCCCCATCTTCAACTTCACTGTCCCCAGTGACTTCTTCCTCATGGAAAAGAATGGCTTTTGCAGTAAACTCCCTTGGGTTTTGAACAGCTTTTCCAGGGAGTTGAGTAGGCTTAGGAGCTGAAGTAGAAGCAAGGTTGCTCTCCATATACTTCACTCTAGAGTTGAGAACTTTAAACTTCATGTTGAGATCATTGTACTGGGATGTTAGCCTTTGGTTCAACTCAGAAAACTGTTTGGCTTCCTCAATCTTTCCATTGGTTTGTCCAATCAACAGATGTTGCATCATTGCTCTTAAGTCTTGTTCCTGGCCTTCGGAGGTCTGAAACCCTGGAGGGGGACACAATTGAGGCTGGAACACTTGATGTTGCTGCTTGGGTGCATAGTTGTTTTGCTGTTGAGGTTGTTGAGGTGGATAGACTTGATCTTGAGGAATGGCTACATTAGTGCTTCTATAGGAGAGGTTGTTTTGCTTGAATCCTCCTCCTTGGTTGTAGCTTTTGAATCCTCTATGGTTTTGCATATAACAGAGCTCAGCAAACTCTCTCTCCCCCTCTTGAACTTGACACTCTTCTTCACCAATAAAGTTAATGGTCTTTTGTTGGCTAAGGAGGATCTTTTCTAGCTTCTCATTGACCATCCTCAAGTCCTTCTTGTACTTGTCCTCTTGATCATTGGATGGGAACCTTATTGCTCTGTCATAGTCCTCATTGTAGTTGCCATCTGACTGAGCAAGATTTTCAACCAATTCCCAGCCTTCTTCCACATTCTTGTTGAGGAAGTTACCATTTGAGGCTATATGAAGAAGCATTCTGATCTTGGGGAGAATTCCTCTATAAAGAGTGTTTAGCAAGGACTCATTGCTAAAGCCATGGTGAGGACACTGAGTTTGGAACCCTTTGAATCTCTCCCAAGCTTCACAAAAGCTCTCATTATTCCTTTGTGCAAATCCAGAAATTTCATTCCTCAATCTAGTAGTTCTTGCATTGGAGAAGAACTTAGCCAAGAAAGCTTTCTTACAAGCATCCCATGTTGTGATTGCTCCAGTTGGAAGTGTCTTCTCCCATAGATGAGCTTTGTCTCCAAGTGAGAAAGGGAACAACCTAAGCTTGAAGCCATCTTCACTCACACCATTGATCTTGGTGAGACCACATATCCTATCAAACTCATCAAGGTGGTCTAGGGGGTCTTCCATTGGCAATCCATGGAATTTGTTTGCTTGAATCATAGAGATCAATCCACTCTTGATCTCATAGTTGTTGTTGGCAACTGCAGGAGGCACAATACTAGCTCTTTGGTTATGTGTGTTTGGTGCATCTCCAGCACCAATGTTTCTTGCCCTTGGAGCTTGTTGATCTTGTTGCTCCATTAGCAATTGTTGTTCTTGTTCCTGATAGATTCTTGTTCTCTGCTGTCTCAGGTCCCTTGGTGGTCGGTTGATGTGATCAAGGAGTCTCTGAAGATTGTGATGACCCTTTGACCTTGTTTGCATCAACAGGCGCGAGTACAGACTCGGACAGGCACTCGGTCGAGCGCATGCTCGAGTTGGTGGTCGAGTCGACTGGGAAGTGATGTCTATTTGTATCCGGCTTCTGACTCGATCAAGTACTCGGTCACTCACTCGGTCAAGTGGTGCTCGAGTTGATGGTCGAGTTGGTACCTGAAACTCAATCACAGACAAGTAGTAGAAGAATCGAGATCAATAGCGAACAAGGGGATAACATAACTTAATCTTAGACTTCTATTGATCCTAATTGTCACAAAACACACTCAAATGGGCAACGGCGCCAAATTGAAACTTGGTTTTTATGGTGGATGGATGATGAATGAGATATGATGTGATGATGGTGAACAGGCAGAATGCAAGGAGTTTCAATTACCCTTATGCTGTTGTAGTATAAGAGATGTCAATCCTAAATGAGTGTATGCAAGCAATCATGATAGGAATATTTGTCTAAGTTAAGCCAAATATGTAGGATGTTTGTCACTAACAACCTAATGATGAATGTAAAATGCAGAAAGTAAAAGCTATTAAGAACAAGATACTAAATGCAATAGAATAGGATGATCTAAACAACTATGCAATGAAACAGAAACTATAGTAATGCAAGACAAGTAAAGAACTAATGCAACAAGATTGAACAGAAAACTAAATGAATGCAACATGAATGCAACTAAAATGAAACAGGAAATGAGACAGGACAAACACAAAGCATAAACAAGAATTCTGGGGATGAGCTCGAGCAAGCACTCGATCGAGTACAGGGTCGAGTTGAATAAATGCGAGAAACAGAGCAATGCAAACAAAACAGAGCAAGACAAAAGTAAATCAAACAACAGGCAAACAACAGGATATAAACTAGGAAATCAATAGATAAGAAAGGTCTTGAGGAGGGATTCATGGGCTGGACTAATGGTTATGGTCATCTAACTTGGTCAACAAATCTCAAACAACTTGAGCTAATCTCTAGACAATGATCTCCTAGAACATGTTAATCCACTCTCATGGAAAAAACAATCAAGCTCATAAATTTCTAGACTAGTTCTCACATAGCAAAGAGCTTATACAAGCAAGCATTAAGCAACAAATCATTTATGTCAAAAATCAAACAAGACATCTAATCTCTTAGCATGCCTAATGATAATCTCTAGATCTAGCCTTATATAGCAACCTAGACATTGGTGTGATGCTAAGAAGCTTAAAATCAAACCCTACCCTCTCGGTTATAGGATCAGCATAGAGTATATCTAGCCTAGAAGAGATCTATAACAAACAAGCTTGACCTAGCTAAACAAACCACAATCATAATCCAGCCTAACCCATCCTCAAGATCCTAAGCAAACTACTCACAAATGCTAAACATGATGAACAAAGTTATAAACCCAGAAAATAACGAAACTTGCATCATTAGAAAGATATAGCAAATATCTACAATATTGAAGAAGGAATTAAACTCGAATTCCTAATACTTTGAGAGTTATTGAACAAACAAGTATGAAGAAATCTCTTGTTTTCTCCTTCAAAAGTAGAACAAAATCTAAGAGAAATAAAAAGCAAAAAGCATAAATTTCCAAAAGGGTAAATACTAGGTTTGAGGAATTCTAGAAAGTTGGACTCTTGGTGGCTGAAGGGTACAAGGCCCTTTTATAGGAAAAGTAGTGGAAGCCCTAAAAATGTTAAAAGACAAAATAGCTAGGCGGCTCGGTCAACTCGACCAGGTGCTCGGTCGACTGATCGGTCTAGTTGGCTCTTCTTGTACTCCTTCCACTTGGTCGAGTCCTTCTCCGTACACGGTCGAGTGTCTGGTCGAGTGGAACTTCAGACCTTCGTTCTTCAGCTTTAACTCCCTTGCTTTCTTCTCTTGATAGCTTCACTCCTCTTCAGCATTGCTTCCATGCTCCTTAGGCTCCAAAATCACCTGTTTATGCAAGAAAATATGCAATGCAATGCAACTATACTCTAATGCATGAACAGTCCTAAAAGCTATGCAATAATGGCTAAACTAGATAGCAAATGATGCAAAAGAGGTGAAAATACTAAGAGAAAACAGGGTAAAATATATGAACATCAGGCCTCCACGTGTCATAAGCCCAACAGAACTAAACTCATCACAACACTGAATCCATGACTTCTTTTCTTTTAAAAATGAGACCTTTTTTAAAACAACTAGATAATATATTTAAAAAAACTCACCGAGCATTCCTCTTCCCTTTATGCCGCCAACACATTCACTTCCTCTTCCTCTTCACTTCGGCGGAACCCCATAGATTTCATCGAAGGAAAAACCACAGGTTTGGTCTTCAACCACTAACAGTTCAACCTTTCATCTACCTCTGTTGTTTCCAATCTTACTTACATCCATCCATCTGAGATTTTGGGTCAATAGCAAATAGTTATTAGATCCTACAATTATGGTATGTAAGATTGATTTTTAACAATTGCATTTAAATGGCCATTGATTTACTTTGTACTTAATTTATGATCTTCTATATTATTCGATTTCAAAATCAAAGGCATTATACTACCTAATCATTCCAACATTATCAAAAAAATTTTTGGGGGGCCAAAATCCAAAATATAAACTTCTAATACGGCAATATATTTATATTATTATATAGGTGTAGTTAATATTTTCATTCCCATGATTACTATTTGATTTTCTTCCATTGATTTTTTTACTGCAATCGATTTATTTGATATTTCATTTTATTTTATTAAAAAAGCCGTAGATGTATATACTACCTAATCTTGGATCTTTCATTTTATTTGATAAATAGGTTCGGACCCGCACGTACGTGCGGGATTGATTTCAAAAACTAAGTTCGCTGCTATCATGTTTATAATATATTGCGTCTGTATGGGGTTATGTTTGTAATTTTTTAAGAACATTATTTGATTTGTTTTTAATTCGGGTTAGAAAAAAAAATTATCAGATTTGTTTTTGTTATTTATAAAGACATCCTCACCTCCATTGTGGACAGAATCCATCAGAAGGCACACAGCTGGACATCAAAATCTCTATCGGGTGCAGGCAAGCAAGTGCTCCTCAAGGTGGTCCTCTCCGCTATGCCTACGTATGCTATGTCAAGTTTTAAACTCCCCAGAACACTTTGTAAACGGATTCAATCGGCACTCACAAGATTTTGGTGGGACGCAAAACCTAAGTAGAGGAAAATCAATTGGATTTCATGGGACAGACTCACCCTTCCAAAGGCCATGGGTGGACTTGGTTTCAGAGAAATTGAGGAATTCAATGACGCCTTACTAGCAAAAGTCATCTGGAGACTTATCAACGATCCAAATTCTCTCCTTGCTCAAGTGCTCCTAGGGAAATACTGCAATTCTGTTCCCTTCTTAGAATGTAAAGCCCCTGCCAATCCTTCTCATGGATGGAGAGGCATTATAGCCGATAGAGATCTTCTTCGAAAGGGGCTGGGATGGATTGGTGGAAATGGGGAAAGTATCAATGTTTGGAGTGATGTCTGGCTTTCTACACCTACCCCGCTATCCCCTTTTGGTCCACCAACTGAACAGAACAAGGACCTCAAAGTGGCAGACCTCTTAAAACTGGACTCAAATGAATGGGATATCTCCAAAATTCGATCAATATTGCCTCACCTTGAGGATACCATCTATCTCCTGAGACCTAGTTCCCTCAAGACTGAGGACACCTTAGTGTGGTTACCTGCAAAGTCAGACATTTACTCTTCGAAATCAGGTTACAACGTAAACAAGAAAAATTCCTCTTCAAACTTCTTGGATAACTTTGATTGGCATGGCAACATCTGGAAGATCAAAAATTCTACTCAAGTTCGTCACTTCATGTGGAAAGCGGCTACAGAATCTCTCCCTACGGGACTGCAATTGACTTCAAGAGGAATCCAGGTCTCCTCCAACTGCAAACAATGTAGAGGTGTGGAATCTATTCTCCATGTTCTAAGGGACTATCCCTCTGCGACCTCAGTCTGGCAGGACGCTCCGCTAACACTCAGACCCTCTCTCATGCAAACAAATTCTACACAATCTTTCCTCAAGACCCTCTCTTATCCTTCTTTCACGTTGCCTCAGCACTCACAGGAGAAGCCCTCCCCCTGCACAAACCTCCCCCCCCCCCACTCGATACTATCGCTTT
>NC_025696.1:20022582-20037916 GCF_000633955.1 Camelina sativa
TATATCGCTTTCAGCCATTTATCCTTGAGTTCTCTGGAATTTGTGGACAGCTAAGAATCATCTCCTCTTTGAAGATGTGAATTTTTTGGAGGCAAACATTCTGAGGAAAGCCACAGCAGAAGCTCGTGAATGCCAAGAAGCTCTCTGCAACGCATCCCCCTCCCTCACCCCACTTCCCCCTACAACCAGAAATGAAAATGCCCTTCTGCCTACAGATTCCGGGGAACTCCTATTGGAGGTTGACACTGCTTGGATTGACTCCACTCGTCTATGTGGTGTGGGCTGGATTGGAAAAGCTGCTTCCCAAGATACTATCTTCCAGGGCTCCTCATCCTTCTTTCACGTTGCCTCAGCACTCACAGGAGAAGCCCTTGGGGTGAAGTTTGCTCAGTTAGCGCCCAGCTCGCGAGGCTTCTCTTCAGTCACTGTCAAATCGGACTCCAAAGTCGTAATAGATCTTCTCAACACAAAGTCATCAGTAAACGAACTAGTGGGTCTTCTACATGATATTTGATCCCTGAGTTGCAGTTTCTCTGCCTTATCGTTTGTGTTTATTCCTAGAGCAGCCAATATGGCAGCTGACTCTATTGCTTAAGCAGCCCTTGTTGCACTTGTTGTATCTTCCTCCTCTGTTGGAGTGACAAACCTTTAATCGTCTGAATGAAAATCTGTTTGACCAAAACAAAAAATGACACCTATATTAAAAAAATATGGTATGTTTATTTCGAGACAGCAAATAGTAAGAGAAATGTGGTGTATCATATGCAATATTTGATATTTTAAAGTTGAAATTAAGATTTTTTATGATCTCGTCTCATTATCTTTATTTTGGTCATGTTTTTTAAACAAATTTTTTATAATTTAATTTACTCGTTGTCATCTCATAACCAATCGTTCTTTAGCTACCATAAAATTTGGATTGATATGGCAATAGACCTGAATCAAATGTAAATCGGATTTTTTGACGGGTTAATTTTTTATCAAACCCGTGAAGTGTCAAATAAGCAAAAATAGTCAGAAAAATAAAAACTTCCCAAACCGGGTGATGTAAATTTTCAAGCGGGTCAAATTCTTACCGGTAAGCAAGTTGATGAACTAACTATCCAAATGATTCATGTATGCTACAGTTAAAAATAAATGAACCTCTTCTTGAAAATTCAACNTTGGGGATGAACTCGAGCAGCCACTCGACCGAGTGTAGGTCGAGTGAGAGGTCGAGCTGGTTAAATCCGGAAAACAGAGCAACACAATAAAAACAGAGCAATGCAAATACAAATCAATCAACAAGCAAGCAACAGGNTGGGTTCAACTGGTCATTTTTTAAAAAAGAATTGAATGGAATGTGTTGCTCCTTGTTTTTGTTACCATTTAGAAGTAATTTATTTTTCAAATTTTAACATGTGGCCCCTACACTATTCCTACTGTCTTTTTTTTTTAAGAATCGTAGAAGAAAATTGTTCCTTTTCAAATTGTATAAAGAATAGATTTTTCTATTCATTCATGTTTTATCATTTTTTCTTTTCAGGATCGTTCTTTTTTATTCTTACTAGGTAATGTCCTGCGCAAATGCGTGAATTGTTGTATAATAGAATATATTAATTAATTTAAATTTATTTGATAATCATAAAAAAACTTAACAAATCAATTTAAATGTCATTAACATTTTTTACATTTTTATTTATTCAAATCATACAATATCAAAATATATAAATTATTTAAATATAATCATATATACATTATACATATCTCTTAAAGTAATTTGTTTTTGATTGTTCAACTTTGAAAATAATTTTCATTAGTATTTTTGAGCATCTGAGGTAATAAAATATTATAAATAAAAAACGAAATTTTACTATGTGAATTAAATATATAATTTAAGTTTTTCATATAAACTAACACATAACCTAAAGTATTTAATAATTAAAAACTAAACTATTTTGAAAGTAAAAAAAATGTATTTCCTATAAAATCATATGAAGTGCAATCAAAGTTTTAAAATACGATTTTTTATATATTCCCCTTAGTTTAAGATATATTGCTAGGTTTAGTTATAATTTGTAATCCTTGTGGTAAAAGATAGATAGAAAAGAAAAAATCAATTTGTTTTTTTGAGAATTTGTTAAAAATACCCTTTTTGGTATACTCCTTTTAAAAAATACACCCTTTTTGGCCATTTTTATTTTTGCCCTCCTTTAATTTTTAATGACCATTTTACATGAAAAATATTTTAATCAATAAAAACAAAATCAAAATTTTCCCGCCAAAAAAATTTCCGACATATTTTCCCGCCAAAATTTTTTTGTCAAAAAAAATTTGATAAAAATTTCCGACAAAAAAATTTTCCCGCCAAAATTTTTCTTGCCAAAAAAAAATTACAAGGTTTTTAAAAGGTTTTATAAGGTTTCTACCTTATAAAAGCCTTATAAACACCTTGTAAAGCCTTTTAGAAGATTTTTTAAAGAGTTTTAAAAGGTTTTTTAAACACCTTGTAAAAGCGTTTACAAGGTTTTTAAAAGGTTTTCAAAAAGTTTTTAAAAGGTTTTTAAAAGGTTTTCAAATGGTTTTTAAAAAGATTTTTAAAAGGTTTTAAAACACCTTGTAAATGCTTTTACAATGTTTTTAAAAACCTTATGAAAACGTTTACAAGGTTTTTATAAGGATTTTTAAAAAGTTTTAAAAAGTTTTTAAACACCTTGTAAACGCTTTTAAAAGCTTTTTAAAAGCGTTTACAAGGTTTTTAAACACATTGTAAATGCTTTTAAAAGGTTTTTAAAAGTGTTTACAATGTTTTTATAAGGTATAAATTCCAATATTTTTGGTGGGAAAAGTTTTCGATTTTGGCGAGAAAATTATTTTTTGGCGGGAAAAAAAATTAGTTTTTGACGGGAAAATTTTTTGATTTTGGCGGAAATTTTTTTTTATTTTTGGCGGGAGAATATTTTCGATTTTGATGACTAGACATTCTTGCTGTCACTCAAAAAAGGGTAATTTGATCATTTTGTATATAAAGAGGGGTAGTTTTAAAAATGGTCAACATGAAGGGGTATTTTTAAAAAGGGGTATGGAAAAAGGGGCATTTTTGAGAATGGCCCTTGTTTTTTTTATATAGAAAAATCTTTAAAGTTGAAACAAGTATTTGTATGGTGGTGGTGAATGATGATGAATGTATGCAATGGTGATATGAATGGAATGATGGATGGGTGTTTCAATTCCCCTTATGCTGTTGCAGTATAAGAGGTATCAATCCTAAATGAGTGTTTGTGAACAGTTAAGATGTGCATATGAATCTAAGTTAAGACAAATGTAAAGATTGCTTGTCACTAACAATCCTAAGATGGAAATGTAAAATGCAGAAAATAAACTACAAGAACCAAGAACTAAATGCAAATAAAACTGAATGATTGTAACAGTAATGAAGCAAGAACAGAAATATAAACTACTACTAATGAACTAATGCAAGACAATAATGAACAGGACAATGAGTAAATGATACAGAAATGCAAATAGGAATGAAACAGGACAATCACAAATCATAAACAAGAGTTTTGGGGATGAACTCGAGCAGCCACTCGACCGAGTGTAGGTCGAGTGAGAGGTCGAGCTGGTTAAATCCGGAAAACAGAGCAACACAATAAAAACAGAGCAATGCAAATACAAATCAATCAACAAGCAAGCAACATGATTAAGACTTTAAAATCAATAAACAAAGAAGGTCCTGAGGATGGATTCATGGGATAAACTAATCATTGTGGTTATCTAACTTGGTCAACAAATCTCAAGCAAACTTTGAGCTAACCTCTAGACATATAAATCTAAGACAAGTTTCTCCCACTCTCATGGTCAAGAAACAATCAAACCTATGCAATTCTAGACTTGTTCTCACACAGTAAAGAATCTACACAAGCAGGCATTAAGCAATACATCTCAAACCAAACAAGACCTCTAATCTCTTAGCAAGCCTAATGGTAAGCTCTAGATCTAGCCTTATCTATGCTTCTTAAACATTGGTGTGATGCTAAGAAGCTTGAAATCAGATCATACCCTCTCGGATATAGGATCAGCATTAAGAACATCTAGCCTAGAAGAGATCTACAACAATCAAGCTTNGTAATCCTTGTGGTAAAAGATAGATAGAAAAGAAAAAATCAATTTGTTTTTTTGAGAATTTGTTAAAAATACCCTTTTTGGTATACTCCTTTTAAAAAATACACCCTTTTTGGCCATTTTTATTTTTGCCCTCCTTTAATTTTTAATGACCATTTTACATGAAAAATATTTTAATCAATAAAAACAAAATCAAAATTTTCCCGCCAAAAAAATTTCCGACATATTTTCCCGCCAAAATTTTTTTGTCAAAAAAAATTTGATAAAAATTTCCGACAAAAAAATTTTCCCGCCAAAATTTTTCTTGCCAAAAAAAAATTACAAGGTTTTTAAAAGGTTTTATAAGGTTTCTACCTTATAAAAGCCTTATAAACACCTTGTAAAGCCTTTTAGAAGATTTTTTAAAGAGTTTTAAAAGGTTTTTTAAACACCTTGTAAAAGCGTTTACAAGGTTTTTAAAAGGTTTTCAAAAAGTTTTTAAAAGGTTTTTAAAAGGTTTTCAAATGGTTTTTAAAAAGATTTTTAAAAGGTTTTAAAACACCTTGTAAATGCTTTTACAATGTTTTTAAAAACCTTATGAAAACGTTTACAAGGTTTTTATAAGGATTTTTAAAAAGTTTTAAAAAGTTTTTAAACACCTTGTAAACGCTTTTAAAAGCTTTTTAAAAGCGTTTACAAGGTTTTTAAACACATTGTAAATGCTTTTAAAAGGTTTTTAAAAGTGTTTACAATGTTTTTATAAGGTATAAATTCCAATATTTTTGGTGGGAAAAGTTTTCGATTTTGGCGAGAAAATTATTTTTTGGCGGGAAAAAAAATTAGTTTTTGACGGGAAAATTTTTTGATTTTGGCGGAAATTTTTTTTTATTTTTGGCGGGAGAATATTTTCGATTTTGATGACTAGACATTCTTGCTGTCACTCAAAAAAGGGTAATTTGATCATTTTGTATATAAAGAGGGGTAGTTTTAAAAATGGTCAACATGAAGGGGTATTTTTAAAAAGGGGTATGGAAAAAGGGGCATTTTTGAGAATGGCCCTTGTTTTTTTTATATAGAAAAATCTTTAAAGTTGAAACAAGTATTTGTATGGTGGTGGTGAATGATGATGAATGTATGCAATGGTGATATGAATGGAATGATGGATGGGTGTTTCAATTCCCCTTATGCTGTTGCAGTATAAGAGGTATCAATCCTAAATGAGTGTTTGTGAACAGTTAAGATGTGCATATGAATCTAAGTTAAGACAAATGTANATTTAGACAAGCATATCACAACCTTTATTGATTTGAGCTCTAGTTATCCACATGCATTCAAATCAACCATTTCCTTTAACATTCATTAATCANTAACAGTAATGAAGCAAGAACAGAAATATAAACTACTACTAATGAACTAATGCAAGACAATAATGAACAGGACAATGAGTAAATGATACAGAAATGCAAATAGGAATGAAACAGGACAATCACAAATCATAAACAAGAGTTTTGGGGATGAACTCGAGCAGCCACTCGACCGAGTGTAGGTCGAGTGAGAGGTCGAGCTGGTTAAATCCGGAAAACAGAGCAACACAATAAAAACAGAGCAATGCAAATACAAATCAATCAACAAGCAAGCAACATGATTAAGACTTTAAAATCAATAAACAAAGAAGGTCCTGAGGATGGATTCATGGGATAAACTAATCATTGTGGTTATCTAACTTGGTCAACAAATCTCAAGCAAACTTTGAGCTAACCTCTAGACATATAAATCTAAGACAAGTTTCTCCCACTCTCATGGTCAAGAAACAATCAAACCTATGCAATTCTAGACTTGTTCTCACACAGTAAAGAATCTACACAAGCAGGCATTAAGCAATACATCTCAAACCAAACAAGACCTCTAATCTCTTAGCAAGCCTAATGGTAAGCTCTAGATCTAGCCTTATCTATGCTTCTTAAACATTGGTGTGATGCTAAGAAGCTTGAAATCAGATCCTACCCTCTCAGATATAGGATCAGCATTAAGAACATCTAGCCTAGAAGAGATCTACAACAATCAAGCTTGACCAAATCACATAAACCACAAGATCAATCCATCCTAACCCATCCTCAAGATCCTAAGAAAACTACTCACAACAAGACATGATGAAACAAATCAAAAACCCAGAAAATATTGAAACTTGCATTATTAGAAAGATAAAACTGAGATCTTCAATATTAATCAAAGGATGAAACTCAAATTCTCAATATTAAGAAAGTTATTGAACCAACAATATTGAAGAATCTAAGAGTTTTCTTAAACAAGTACAAAATCTAATAAAATGCAAAAGGAATAATGCTAAAAAAGGTAAAAACTAGGTTTTTGGGAATATCTAAAAAGCTGGACACTTTGGTGGCTGCAGGTACAAGGTCTTATATAGTGGGGAAGTGGAAGCCCTAAAAATAGAAAAAGTCAAAGCAGTCAACGGCTCGGTCAACTCGACCTGTGCTCGGTCGAGCTAGGGGTCGAGCTGGCTTCTCACGTGCAATCTCCACTCGGTCGAGTCCTCCTCAGCACACGGTCGAGTGTCTGGTCGAGTGTGCGGTCGAGTTGGACTCCGGACCTTGTTGTTTCAGCCTTAACTCCCTTGTTTCCTCCTCAAGATTGCTTCACATCTCTTCTCCATTGCTTCCATGCTCCTTGAGCTCCAAAATCACCTGTTTATGCATGAAAAGATGCAAATGCAATGCAACTAAACCCTAATGCATGATTAGTGCTAAAGCTACACAATAATGGCCTAAATGGATAGAAAAAGATGCAAAAGATGTGAATAAACTAAGGGAAAACAAGGTAAAATATATGAACATCAACACCCCCAAACTTAGTCTTTGCTTGCCCTCAAGCAAATAATCAAAGACATAAGAAGGTAAGTGAGGTTTGAAAGTGGGATCTCAGCTCCTTAAGCTTGCAAATAGACCATCTAGAATCAATGTCCAAGTTACTAGTACTATGATGCAAGTTGAATGAGCTGGAATTTAAAGACTTTAGACAAGCATATCACAACCTTTATTGATTTGAGCCTTAGTTATCCACATGCATTCAAATCAACCATTTCCTTTAACATTCATTAAACAAGAACATGAATCAACTCTATGCAATGCTTAAACTCATTTGGCTTGGTAATAAAGGGTTTTGAGACAATGATGGTCTCTTTTTAGAGTGGGGCTTGTCAATATCAAGGTTCTCTCATGAAAATGGATTGAGCTTTAGAAGAATGCTAAAGGTAAGAACACTTAGACACATACAAGAATAAAACCTTGTCTACCCAAAGGTACCCAAAGTGTTTATCCTAGCAATCTAAACCCAAATGATCCTAGTGCTACCCTTTGCTTCTTCTTTTCTCTTTAACCCTTTTCTCTTTTGGTTTTCAAGTCTTAGGAGATGTTTCTTATTTGATCTTTCTAGTGGAATGGGGGATTCTTTCTTATTGCTATGGTTCTCTTTTCTTCTTATTCTTAAGACATAAAAGCATTTTGCTAAACTTTTCTTTTCTTTCTTTTCTTTTTCTTAACTAGAACCATCTTAATCAACACTTTACTTCCCATCCTTTCACTAGACTTTGCTTAAACACAATCTCCTCTTAAAGACTCTACCCTTTTTCTTTCTCTTTTCTTTCTTTTCTTTTCAAAACAGCCAAGTCCCAAACCCAACAAGTGAACCACCTAGTCCTATCTAGTTTGAAAAATGCAAACTAGAACTACACAAGGTCTTACTCTTGTCAGTTCAAACCTAACACTTTCTACCAAGCTCAATCCCAAAAATAGGCCTCACACACTCAAGAATAAACAAGGCTTGAAAGAAGGTTTGGTTTAGGGGTAGGGGAACTGATCTTAATGATTTAATCAGCTACTTGGATCAACAAGAGTGGTAAAAAGGAGAAAGATGATCCAAGTATGTATATGGTATCCATGAGTTTAAAGCAATGCACACATTGATAATTATAAGTCAATATTAGGTTCTTATAAATAGGAAATGGTTTCAAATCTCAACATGCTTCAATTTAGACCAAATGCAATGCAAGAATTCAAGGCTTGGTTCAATCTTATGCTTCTAACTACTCAACTAGCATCAAAGTACTATTAACTTGGGCATTGATCCTAGTCTAGTGAATAAACAAGCTAACAAGGGAATACTCATCATAGATCCCTAATGCAAATACTATACAATCCTACATGAAACATGCTAAACAAGATCCTAATGTGCAGTGCAAACTACATGAACACTCTTTTTTTTTAAAAATTTTTGCAAAAAATTTCAAATTTTTAGGGTTTTTCTATGCCTTAGATGCTATGCAAGTATTAACATGATGATGCTAAAAATTTGAAATAAGAATCACAAAACACAATGTCAAATGCTATCTCAAACCCTCCCCCAAACTTAAATCACACAGTCCCTGTGTGAAAGAAATTTGATTGAGGATTCAAGATGAAAAACAAAAAACAAAACACAATGTCAAATGCAATGATATCTACAAGGGAAGGTGATAGTGGTACCTTAGGGATTGTGGAAGTAGTTGTCCACATCCATCTGCATGCTGTCATAGGAGTAGTTGGGGTCTTGCTGGTGACTTGGAGGTGGAGATTGGGGCAGCTCGACGATGGGAATCGACCGGGACTCGGTCGAGTACGTGCTCGAGTGGGGGGGTCGAGCTGGACCACGAGTGTCAAAATGTTGACCTTGCTGCTGGTAGAACTGCTGGTAGAGTGCTGGATCCATGAAGTACTGGGGTGGGATGGGAGGGTAACCTTGATATCCTGGATAAGCAGCTGGAGGTGGGAAGCCATAGGTTGATCTGGGCTGGAACTCGGCCGAGTGCATTGGAGGTGCTCGGTCGAGTGGGTGCTCGAGTGACCCGGTCGAGTGCCTCGAAGATTGATGTTCTCGGGTACTTGAGCTCCTCTTCCTCTGATTTGGCTCATACATTGAAGCCCTAGCTGGTTCCACAGGGTTTGCAACCCTTGAAAGTGCTCTAGTTGAGCTACTTCTCCTCAAAGGGCTTGAATGGCTAGGAGATGAGTTTCCACTCTTCAGCTCAGCAATCTCCTTCTTTAAGCCCTTGATAGACTTAGCCATGTTGGTCACCTTCTTCTTCAGCTTATCAAACCTTTTCCCATTCCATTTGCCCCATTTTTGCAAAAGAGTCAATCTCACTCCTCTACTATCCCTTGATGAGGGCCCATAGTCTTCAAAATAGAACTGCTCCTCTCCATCAGCTACATGTGCATTTCCAGCCTCCTCAACTCTATGTTGAACCACTCCATCAAACCAATGCTCCTCAGCTGGCCAAAAGTCAATGTTGGCTCCTTCTTGAATGGTGGTGAGCTCTTGGTTAGGCAATATGAATTGCTTTTTCCCCAGTGTTGGAAGCTCAAAGTTGAATATGTGGTTCCCTTGATGCATCTCCTTGGCTAGGATGAGAGTAGAAGTGAGGTAGCTTGAGTCAATCCATCTTGGTGAGACCCTCTCTCCTCTAAGTGGAACTCTAGCAGCTTGAAGGATTGGAGTGATGATGCCTCCAATGGTAAGTGCTCCTCTTGACCCTTTGTTCTCCAACTTTCCTACCCAACTTCTCAATTGAATCATGTGGTCAATGAGCACCATTTCTAGGTCAGTCTCCACTATGCTTCCAAGGATGATGGTACCATTCCTTGCTTGAAAGATCACTCCATTAAGAGCCAAGTCAATCATCTTTAGCTCTCCCTCATTGATGTTCCCAGTTTCCTTCCTTGCAAAGAAGGTATTGGCAAGAGCTTTGTGGAAGTACCTTAGGACTGGGCTCCTTATCCTTGAGCTCTTGGAGTTGGAGGATGAGTAGAGCTTGTTGTCTCCAATGGTTTCCCACACAGCATACAACTCATCTCTTGGAACCATCAAACTCCTATTGCTCCCAACCTCAAAGCCAAACACATTTGCTATCTCTTTCATTGAAAGCTCATGCCTCTTCCCTTTGATAGTAAAGGAGATGTGACCAGCTCCAGATTCAGCACTCTTCCTTGCATATGTGTGCAGCTTGACAGTGGCTAGGAACTCACAGCTTTCCTCCTTGTAGCCCTCCATGCAAAGCCCCATGAACTTGGTGAGATTGCTCTTCTCAAAAAGATATTCCACATCCTCATCAATGGCAAGCTTCTCCATGGTCTCCTTGTGAGGATATATAGTTCGCAGGAACTCCATCCTCATGAAAGCATCATAAAGCTGCCTCTTTGACAGCCCACAAGACTCAGCTTCTCCATCATCCATCAATTCTTCTTCTTCACTCTCTTCCTCACTTTCACTTTCACTCTCTTCTTGCTCAACTTCAACAGCTGGCCTCTTCCCTTTGGCCTTGTGTCTCCTCATAAACTCATTGAGAGTAGGCTCTCTTTCCTCCTCACTCTCAGTCCTCTCAGGATCTTCCTCAACTGACTCTCTCCTTGGATACGGCATCTGGCTCGACCGACTGCTCGAACCGGCACTCGGTCGAGTGGTCGATCGAGTGGTCCGTCGAGTGACTCTCCCAGCTTCACCTCTTGATTCAAGGTCAGCATCACGACGTTCCATGGAGCTTGCAGCGGTTCGGTGAGACTTCTTGGTGATCTTGGAAGACATTTTCAAAAGAAACTGAAGGGAATAGACTCAAAGCTCAAAGTTAATAGGTTAGTGACCCAAAAACTTGAAAAAAAAACAAAGCTTGAGCAAGAGATGAACTTTGAGAGAGATTTTAAAGCTTGAATTTAAATGTTTTGAGCAAATGAGAGAATGTGAGAAGTATAGGATCGTGCAAGGACTATATAAAGAAGCTAAGGGGACAAGGAGACAAGGGTGGAGCGTCCATACCATTCAAATTTGAATTGAGAATCTTTGACTTGCTTTTGGCTGCCACTGGACCCCACACTCGACCAGCACGCGGTCGAGCTCCTTGACCAATTTTGAAATTTCGAAATTTTTCTCTTTGTTCTTCCCTCCACTCGATCATTCTAGAAGAATGGGAATCGAATGGGCCTCAATTAGTATCCAGCTCGGCCGAGTACCTCTCGTGGCCTGGTCGAGTGGGCTTGCGAGTCTTCTTCTCCAAGTCCACATCTCTCCTTAACCAACTACATTCTCACTAAAAGGCCTGTCCAACAAAAACATAAAAGAAAACACATCAAAACTACTAAGAAATTAAAGCATATTTACAAAGGATACCTTAGGGACTTCCTCCCTAGTGAGCTTGTTTAAAGTCACTAAGCTTGACTTTGGTCTCCTTCTTAGAATTGATCTAGATACCAAGGAGGTGATGAAATCCTCCCTGGAACCTCTTGGTCACTGTGAAGTTGATCCTTGATCACCTCACCCTTAGCACACAAACCATACTTCTTCTTGATTTTGAGCCTAGGTCTTGCTTTCCTCAAAGACCTCTTGTTCAGCTTAACTTGGAGATCCTCAACCATACTAGACAGCTCTTGAACTGACCTCTTAAGCTTTTCCACAGAATCCTCTTGAAGTGGGAGCTCAGCTTTTGGAGTTGCCTTATCACTTAACCCTTCTTGACCACCTTTGTCCTTGATAGTAAAAGGCTGGTCATCAATGGTGGGAAGGTTGGTTGGATTGTAGATATTGAACTTCATAACTACATCTTCAGCAATGTTCAAGGTCACAAGACCTTCCTTGACATCAATAACTGCTCCAACAGTGGCTAAGAATGGCCTCCCTAATAAGATTGGATCTTCAGGCTCCTTGTCCATCTCTATCACCACAAAGTCAGTGTGGATCCTTGCTCTTCCTATCTTGATTGGGACATTCTCTAACCTCCCAACTACCTCTCTATTTGTCCCATCAGCTAGGCACACATGGAGTTTAGTAGATTTGAAGTCAGTTCTCCCAAGCTTTTGAGCTATGGAATATGGCATGACACTTGTTGAAGCTCCCAAATCACAAAGGCATTGATTGTGGTGGAGGTAACTGATTGTGCAAGACAGATAAAATGGCCCTGGATCCTTAAGCTTAAGTGGGATGATCACTCCTCCAAGGTTCTCAAGATCCTTCTCATCTTGAGCTTGAGCCTTCTTCTTTGACAAATCAAGCAAAAAATCTCTATAGAGAGGATTTGGTTCATACTGTTCCAAAGCAGGTCCTCTCTCCTCTTCTTGGTAAGCTATAATGATCTCTTGAATGGCTGACACTTGTTCCTTTTTCTCAACCAAAGCTTCTTCCTTCAAAACCCTTTCTTCCTCTTGTTGCTTAGCCAACATCTCCTTTTTCTCAATTATTTCCCTTAATTCCTTGATCCTTTGTGCTTTGAAACGCCCAGGGAATGGTTAGGCCTGGGCAAAAAAACCGGACCCGAAAACCCGAACTGGAACCGACCCGAAAATATTGACCCGAACCCGAACCCGGAACCGGTAGAATACCCTATTAGGTCCTAATCTCCTAAACCCGATGAACCGGAATCGAACCCGGAACCGAACCGAAAACCGAATGGGTACCCGACATACCCGAAATAAAATCATATATAGAGAATATTAGTTATATATATATATATTTTATAACATAGTTATTCAAAGTTACAATTTAAAATTCAAAAATATTATTTTTTCCTAGAGCAAAATAATGAAAATACTCAAAATAACCAAAATTATATTGAAATGTTTAGCTATAATTTTTTTAAAATTAACCAATCTTTTTTAAAAAATAATTTTAAAAATTTTATTTTAATATTTAACATTAAAATTTCTGGGTAATCAAGTAAAATTCAGGTTTTTGGGTTAAATTTCGGGTAATCAGATACAAAATACCCAAACCCGAATGATATCCGATTTTTTCGGGTATTTGTAGGTTCTGAAATTTTAGATCCGAACCGACCCGAACCCGGTAAGACCCGAACTGAACCCGAACCGATATTTTCTGTTTACCCTAATGGGTCCTAAACTCCTCTACCCGAAAAACTCGAACCCGATCGGTTCCTACCCGAACCCGACCCGAGTACCCGAATGCCCAGGGCTAGGAATGGTAGTGAAGGCTTGTAAGCAGGAGGAATGTACTTAACAGGCTTGACAGCTTCGGAGTCTCCAGCTCGATCGACCACTCGAGCATGCACACGGTCGAGTGGCTGCTCGAGTTCCTGGTCGAGTTCGCCTGCGAGCTCCTGTTGCTTTGCACAGATGTCACTTGGGGCTTCAGTAACTAATGAATTCCCCCAAACTTGGACTTCACTGTCCCCAGTGACTTCTTCCTCTTGAAATTGAATGGCTTTGGCTGTGAACTCCCTTGGATTTTGAACAGCTTTTCCAGGGAGTTGGTTGGGTTTTGGAGCTGAAGTAGAGGCTATGTTACCCTCCATATACTTCACTCTTGAATTAAGACCCTCAAACTTCATATTCAGATCATTGTACTGTGATGTTAACCTTTGGTTCAACTCAGCAAACTGCTTGGCTTCCTCAATTTTACCTTGTGTTTGCCCAATCAACAATTGTTGCATCATTGCTCTTAAGTCTTGTTCTTGGCCTTGGTTAGTCTGAAACCCTGGTGGGGGACACAACTGAGGCTGGAACACTTGATGTTGGTGTTTGGGGATATAGTTTTGTTGCTGTTGAGGCTGTTGAGGTGGATAGACTTGGTCTTGAGGATTGGCCACATTGGTACTCATATAAGAGAGATTGTTGTTCTTGAAACCTCCTTGGTTGTAGCCTTTGAATCCTCCTTGATTTTGCATGTAGCACAACTCAGTAAACTCAGTCTCCCCCTCTTGAACTTGAGCTTCTTCTTCACCAATGAAGTGAATGGACTTGGACTGGCTAAGAAGGATCTTGTCAAGTTTTTCATTGACCATCTTCAAGTCCTTCTTATACTTGTCCTCTTGATCAGTTGAGGAACTCCTTATGGTCCTATCATAATCTTCATTATAATTGCCATCTGACTGAGCAAGATTCTCAACGAATTCTCAGCCTTCTTCCACATTCTTGTTGAGGAAGTTTCCATTAGAAGCTGTGTCAAGCAACATCCTTATCTTGGGAAGCACTCCTCTATACAAGGTACTCAAGAGTGACTCATTGCTGAAACCATGATGAGGACATTGAGTCTGATATCCTTTGAATCTCTCCCATGCCTCACAAAAGGTCTCATTGTTCCTTTGAGCAAACCCAGAAATTTCATTCCTCAATCTAGCTGTCCTTGCATTGGAGAAGAATTTGGCTAAGAAAGCCTTCTTGCAAGCATCCCATGTGGTTATTGCTCCAGTAGGAAGAGTCTTCTCCCAAAGGTGAGCCTTGTCTCCAAGTGAGAATGGAAAGAGCCTTAACTTGAAACCATCTTCACTCACTCCATTTATCTTGGTTAGACCACAGATTCTGTCAAACTCATCAAGGTGATCAAGTGGATCCTCCATTGGCAGCCCATGAAACTTGTTGGCTTGAATCATGGAGATCAGTCCACTTTTGATCTCAAAGTTGTTGTTTGCTTTAGTTGGAGGCACAATTCCAGCCCTTTGGTTGTGGGTGTTGGGTGCATCTCCAGCACCAATGTGCCTAGGTCTCTGCTCATGGTTGGCTTGTTGCTCCATGATCACTGAATCCTTTTGCTGAACTTGAACTACCCTTCTTCTCTGATTTCCCAACCCTTTGTGCAACTTGTGGATGTTGTTAATAGGCCTTTGAAGGTCGTCTTTTCTTTTAGACCTTGTGTGCATCAACAAACGCGAGTACAGACTCGAACATGTTCACAATTGAGCTCAGGCTCGTCTGGGGTGTCAAGTCGACTGGGGAGTGGTGTCCAAATGTACACGGCTTCTGACTCGATCAAGTGCTCGATCACTGCTCGGTCGAGTGGTGGTCGAATGACTGGTCGAGTGGTACCTGAAATGGAACTTCAACCCAACAACAGAATCAAGTGTATAAACGAACTTAATCTTAGACTAATATGAATCCTAAATGTCACAAAAACACACTCAAATGGGCAACGGCGCCAAATTGAAACAAGTATTTGTATGGTGGTGGTGAATGATGATGAATGTATGCAATGGTGATATGAATGGAATGATGGATGGGTGTTTCAATTCCCCTTATGCTGTTGCAGTATAAGAGGTATCAATCCTAAATGAGTGTTTGTGAACAGTTAAGATGTGCATATGAATCTAAGTTAAGACAAATGTAAAGATTGCTTGTCACTAACAATCCTAAGATGGAAATGTAAAATGCAGAAAATAAACTACAAGAACCAAGAACTAAATGCAAATGAAACTGAATGATTG
>NC_025696.1:20038143-20038722 GCF_000633955.1 Camelina sativa
CACAAACAACAATTGAGATGCGTAAGTATTATCATAAATACTTAGTGAGGCCGTCCTCCCATCTACTAGGTTATACACACAAGCATATGAGACCCTCAAGTTATGCAAGCAAACAAAACACAAGCAATACATCAAACCAGGAAAACAAGTCTCGGTTGAGACTAGTGTCGACCGATGCCACCAGAAAGTGTCGACCGATGCTGAACCAAAAGGTGTCGACCGATGCCACAAGAAAGTGTCGACCGATGCTGAACCAAAAGTGTCGACCGATGCTCGAATGGTGTCGATCGATGCCATATCTGCAGACGCGAACTGTGCGAACACGAACGACGAATCCCGATTCCAAACCATCCCGAATCCATTCCAAACTCACCCAATTACCTCAGAAATCACTGGGAATCACAAAAGCAACGAACCCAAGCAACAAAACAACACAAACAGCAAAGAAAACACACAAACAAGAGAGATCTCATGCTTAGATCAACCATGGTCAAGCACTCACCTCAAGAACAGGAAGATTGGATTGAGAAACGTGGAAAACAACACCTCCAGAAGCTCCCCCTTCGTTTCCAGCAACAA
>NC_025696.1:20040167-20041004 GCF_000633955.1 Camelina sativa
AATAATGATTTTTATATAATTATATGTTGAATCACAAACTAAATATAATGATGAGTATTCTAAAATATATTTATTACAATTTTGTTGGAGGTAAGAGAGAGGTAAGAAAAATTGATTTGATAGTTATATTACAAAAATTTCTTTCATGAGAACATTCAAATTTTAAGAATAAAATAAATATACATGAATTTGTAAGAACTAATCAAACATCTAAAGTAAAGAATTAAGATGTTTTCTTTAGCTTGCTTCCCTTATTATGAGATGGCTATGACCAAAACATTATTATGGTCATTAAAATTTTATTATACCTATTAAAATACATATGTATTTTAAATCAAAATAATATAAGAAAACAAAGAAGAAAAGAAGAAGTACATAAAACAAAGAAACAATAAAATTCAAAACAATGTAAAATATATAGTAAACAAAAAATATAATCAAACTCTTAATTGGGTTTTTTTCAACCTATGCAAGAACATTATAAAAACAAAACAAAAAAAATATTTAGGATTTGGGATATGGTGGAGGAGGATGTGAGAATGGTTATTTATAGGATAAAAAGTGAAACAATCCTTCCCGTTTTTTTTTTTTTTTTTACCTTAATTTACTAGTGGTCCCATACCCACTAACATCCTAACAACAATCAATAACCGCGGATACCAAATAAAACAATTCCATTAATCCAATAAAATTCCAACATAAATAATCCAATAACCAATAACACCAAAATCCAAACAAGGAAATAACCGAAAGCTAACATCCTACAATGTTCCAATGACTTAATCTAGCAACCTAACAACAGCTAGACCACAATCAATCAAGCCTCTAGAACATCCT
>NC_025696.1:20042679-20045936 GCF_000633955.1 Camelina sativa
CTCGGGTCGCAACCCTCGAGACATACCGGCTCACTGCCAAGCCTCGGCTCACAGCTACGGTATCCAGGGAGCCTCACATATCCCGCTCTTGGGTCATCACCCTCAAGCGCGCTCTCGGATCGTCATCCAAAGCAACATACCACTCCCACTCTCTGGCCATAAAGTCCATCGAGCTATCGATATCACGTGAGTTGGGCCCGCACGGCCTTGAGCAAAACAAATACTGATGCCAACGAGTATCTCCCGGCTAGATCTACCTCAACATTTCCACAAAACTTTCCCTTTTTAGAAACTTTCTATTTATGGAAACCTTCCTTTTGTGGAAACTTTCTATTTATGGAAACTTTCCAAAAATAGAAACCCGAGCTATTTTTCTTTTCCCATGACAACAACAGTCAAACATAAAGAAAAAACTCATCTTATTAATCTCAAAAATGTCATAATCGTTACAATCTCAACGAAATTACATCAGAAAAAGCAAAAATACAACAACCAGAGCCATCAACCCGCATCCCGAGCACCACCTCATCTTGATACTTAGTCGCACAACCAACCACCCCTAAGCGACCAAATATCAAGAGAGATGGGCTGGAATACTCCGTACCCGCTCCAGCCACGGACTACAACTCGGACCCGGCTAGACAAGCTCAAGTCGCGGTCTGCTTCTCAAACCACTTCTTAAACCTTGCCTTCATCCTCGCCTCGGGCTCCCAAGTCTGCTCCTCTACTCCGTCACAGTCCCACAGGACTCTCATCAAAGGAATCTTCTTCTTCCGAAGTTCCTTGACTCTCCTCTCGAGCACCCTCACTGGTCTCGCCTCCAAAGTCATGTTAGGCTGAAGATCCTCAGGAATCTTAGCCAACAACTGATCACCCTCGTGAAGACACTTCCTCAGCATCGACACATGAAATACCTTGTGGAACGCACGCATAACCTCAGGCAACTCCAACCGGTATGCCACTGGTCCCACCCGCTCAACCACTCTGAACGGACCCATGTACCTCGGACTCAACTTAGTCTCTGTCAATGACCTGTTCGGACCCCGCAACATGGCCATCTTGAGGTACACTCTATCACCAACCTGAAACTCAAGATCCTTTCTCCTCTTATCAGCATAGCTCTTCTGCCGATCCTGAGCCTCCTTCATGTTCAGCCTCAAAACCCGAATCTTCTCCGAGGTCTCCTGAACAAAATCTGCACCAAATATGCTCCTCTCCCCCACCTGAGTCCAACATAAAGGTGTACGACACGGCCTCCCATACAGGGCCTCATAAGGAGCCATCCCAATACTAGCCTGGTAGCTGTTGTTATAAGCAAACTCCACCAAACTCAAGTGATCTGCCCAATGACCACCCCAATCCAGCACACACATCCTCAATAAATCCTCCAAAATCTGGATCGTCCTCTCTGACTGACCGTCCGTCTGAGGATGGTAGGCTGTACTCATATGCACTTTCGTGCCCAACTCTGCCTGAAACGCCCTCCAGAACACCGAAGTGAACTTGGAATCTCTATCAGACACAATACTAACAGGCACACCATGCAATCTGACTATCTCCCTCACATACTTCTTGGCCAAAACCGCTGCTCCATCAGTTTTCTTGATGGCCAGAAAATGTGCAGACTTAGTCAAACGGTCCACAATGACCCAAATAGCATCAAACGTCCTCGACACAGGTAAACCTACCACGAAGTCCATCGTGATCAAATCCCACTTCCACTCTGGAATGGGTAAACTCTGTAACAAACCACCAGGAACCTGATGCTCCGCCTTCACCAGCTGGCAAGTATCACACTTCGCCACCCAGTCAGCTACGTCCTTCTTCATCCCGACCCAGTGATAGTACCGCTTGAGGTCACGGTACATCTTGGTCGCTCCTGGATGAATAGAGAACTTGCTCGAATGAGCCTCTCTCAGTATCTCCTGCCTCAAATCCTCACCCTTGGGCACACAGATCCGACCATGCACAAGGATAGTACCATTAGCAGAAACCTGATACTCTGCACCCGCAGCCTTAGAGGCATTCACCAGCCCCTCATCACTCTCCTGAGCTAACCTCACTCTGCTCAACAAATCTGCTCTATCAACTGCCTCCAAACCCAAAGGTTCTTGTGAGATAGCACACAAACTCAATGCACTAATCTCACCTACCAACACCTCCATATCCTGCTCCTGAGCCGAAGCCACCCGCTTCCGACTCAAGGCATCTGCAACCAGATTAGCTTTACCAGGATGGTAAGCTATGTCCAAATCATAATCCGCTACTAACTCCATCCAACGCCTCTGCCTCAAATTCAGCTCAGGCTGAGTAAAAATATACTTCAGACTCTTGTGATCTGTAAATACCTGTACCTTCCCACCATACAGATAGGATCTCCAAATCTTAAGAGCAAAGATCACTGCTGCCATCTCCAAATCATGAGTAGGATAATTAGCTTCATGCTTCCGCAACTGCCGCGAAGCATAAGCTATAACCTTCCCCTGCTGCATAAGTACACAACCCAACCCCACTCTAGAAGCATCTGTATACACAACATAAGGCTCGTCCTGCTCAGGCAATGCTAACACCGGCGTGGTAGTCAACATCTGCTTGAGACTTGCAAAACTTGCCTCACACTCTGGTGACCACACAAACGGGACATCCTTCCCTGTAAGCTTAGTCATCGGCTGAGCCATACTCGCAAAACCCCGAACAAACCTCCTGTAGTAACCTGCTAACCCCAGGAAACTCCGAATCTCAGTGGCACTCTGCGGCCTCGGCCACTCCCTGATGGACTGAATCTTCTCTGGATCCACTGAAACTCCCTCAGCTGAAACAATATGACCCAAAAACCCCATCTCACGCAGCCAGAAACTGCACTTACTCAGCTTAGCAAACAACTTCTGCTCCTGCAGCTTCTCCAAAACTGCTCTCAAATGTACTGCATGCGCCTCAGGACTCTTAGAATATACCAGGATGTCGTCGATGAAAATGATGACTGACACGTCCAGAAACTCCTGGAACACGCTGTTCATCAATCTCATAAACGCAGCTGGCACGTTTGTCAACCCAAACGGCATCACCACGAACTCATAGTGCCCATATCTAGTCCTGAAGGCTGTCTTCCTCACATCTGCCTCATGTATAGGAATCTGATGATAACCTGAAGCCAAGTCGATCTTGGAGAACCAAGTAGCACCCCTCAACTGATCCAACAACTCATCAATCCTCGGGAGAGGGTACTTGTTCTTCACAGTAACTCGGTTCAAACCCCG
>NC_025696.1:20046599-20048542 GCF_000633955.1 Camelina sativa
CTCCTCACTCTGCACCGAGTCCTCAAATCATCCCGCAGAGCCAACAAAAACCTCCGCACCTGAGCCGCCTCTGGCTCCCATGCCCTGCCTGCATACCCCACAAGCCGACTGAACTCTGCATCCAGCTCCCGCACTGTACGGTCCCCCTGAGTCAAACCCAAGAACCGTGCCTCCATACGATCAAGAGCCTCTTGAGGAAACTACTTGGAGTTAAACTCCCCCACAAAATCTCCCCAAGACATACCCCGCTGCACTCTCCATGCTGTCACCGACCTCCACCACACACGAGCATCTCCTAACAAGTAAAACACTGCCATAACCACCCTGTACCGGTCGGGACACCTAAGCGAAAGGAAAATATCCTCCATCCGCTACACTCAGATCGGTACTTCTTGAGAAATACCTTGCTCCCACATGCCGCAGCTGTTCCATCATCCGCACATACTGAGCATCCACTACCTCGGCCCCCGGCTGCACACCTGCCTGCAAACCCGCCACAGGCTGCACCGCTGGACCCTGCCCACCACCCACTGGCGGCACTACCGGATCCTGCCCACCAACCACTGGCGGCACTACTGGATCCTGCCCACCAACCACTGGCGGCACAACTGCTGGAAGTCGCTGCACAACCTGAGCTAGCAAGTCCATCAAGACATCCTCCCTGCCTGGAGCACCTCCCGCTGCAACCCCCACACCCGGGGCAACACCGTGACCGACACCGGGCCCATCCGCCCTGCCGTCACCCAAACCAGCCTGGTCTCCAGACACACTAGGATGAACCTGTGACTCCGCCACCTCCTCACTGGCCATGCTCTGGGTCACACTCACACTGGCCTCAGGAACCTGACCTCGTCCCCGACCCCGACCACGACCACGCCCACGACCACGACCGCGACCAACAGCATCCTCACCCCTAACCATCTGTATCATCCAAGAACAGAAGGCTAAGCAAACAATAATTCTAATACACAAAACACAACTTACCGTGGAAACACAAAACAGGCTCGAAGAGGATGTTCTAGGACTTCATGCCACACACAATTGACCAACCACACAATCAATCATCACATGGAATCCTAAACATCAACAGCAAAAGCACAATGAACCCTAGACCTAGAACCGTAAGGGCTCTGATACCAAAATGAAACAACCCTTCCCGTTTTTTTTTTTTTTTACCTTAATTTACTAGTGGTCCCATACCCACTAACATCCTAACAACAATCAATAACCGCGGATACTAAATAAAACAATTCCATTAATCCAATAAAATTCCAACATTAATAATCCAATAACCAATAACACCAAAATCCAAACAAGGAAATAACCGAAAGCTAACATCCTACAATGTTCCAGTGACTTAATCTAGCAACCTAACAACAGCTAGACCACAATCAATCAAGCCTCTAGAACATCCTCCTCCTCATCGCCTTTGATTCCACGATCACACTTTTCCTTTACCTGCACATCACAAACAACAATTGAGATGCGTAAGTATTATCATAAATACTTAGTGAGGCCGTCCTCCCATCTACTAGGTTATACACACAAGCATATGAGACCCTCAAGTTATGCAAGCAAACAAAACACAAGCAATACATCAAACCAGGAAAACAAGTCTCGGTTGAGACTAGTGTCGACCGATGCCACCAGAAAGTGTCGACCGATGCTGAACCAAAAGGTGTCGACCGATGCCACAAGAAAGTGTCGACCGATGCTGAACCAAAAGTGTTGACCGATGCTCGAATGGCGTCGATCGATGCCATATCTGCAGACGCAAACTGCGCGAACACGAACGACGAATCCCGATTCCAAACCATCCCGAATCCGTTCCAAACTCACCCAATTACCTCAGAAATCACTGGGAATCACAAAAGCAACGAACCCAAGCAACAAAACAACACAAACAGCAAAGAAACACACAAACAAGAGAGATCTCATGCTTA
>NC_025696.1:20049284-20071593 GCF_000633955.1 Camelina sativa
ATGTAATTTCAGTTGCAATTTAGTAGTAAATAATGAATTTATAGTATGCATTAATGTATATGAATAAATGTGTTGTTTAATTAAAAATAAATATTAAATTTATAAAATTAAATGAAAATCAACCAAGAAGTAGAGACCAAAACCTATGATGAGTATTCTAAAATATATTTATGACAATTTTGTTGGAGGTAAGAGAGAGGTAGGAGAAATTGATTTGATAATTATATTACAAAAATTTCTTTCATGAGAACATTTCAAATTTTAAGAATAAAATAAATATACATGAATTTGTAAGAACGGATAAAAGGTGATGAAAGTTACATTTTTAAAATAATTAAATTGGAAAAGTTACAATTATAATTAATAGTGTGTTTAAATGAAAATGAATGGAGAATAAAAAGTCAATTCACAATTGATGTAATTTCAGTTGCAATTTAGTAGTAAATAATGAATTTATAGTATGCATTAATGTTTATGAATAAATGTGTTGTTTAATTAAAAATAAATATTAAATTTATAAAATTAAATGAAAATCAACCAAGAAGTAGAGACCAAAACCTATGATGAGTATTCTAAAATATATTTATGACAATTTTGTTGGAGGTAAGAGAGAGGAAGGAAAAATTGATTTGATAATTATATTACAAAAATTTCTTTCATGAGAACATTTCAAATTTTAAGAATAAAATAAACATACATGAATTTATAAGAACTAATCAAACATCTAAAGTAAAGAATTAAGATGTTTTCTTTAGCTTGATTCCTTTATTATAAGATGGTTATAACCAAAATATTATTATGGTCAATAAAATTTTATTATACATATTAGAATACATATGTATTTTAAATCAAAATAATATAAGAAAACAAAGAAGAAAAGAAATACATAAAACAAAGAAACAATAAAATTCAAAACAATGTAAAATATATAGTAAACAAAAAATATAATCAAACTCTTAATTGGGTTTTTTCAAACTATGCAAGAAAATTATAAAAAAAACAAAGAAAATATTTAGGATTTGGAATATAGTGGAGTAAGATGTGAGAATGGTTATTTATAGGATAAAAAGTGATGGAAGTTACATTTCTAAAATAATTAAATTAGAAGAGTTACAATTATAATTAATAGTGTGTTTAAATGAAAATGAATGGAGGAGAAAAAGTCAATTCACAATTTATGTAATTTCAGTTGCAATTTTGTAGTAAATAATGAATTTATAGTATGCATTAATTTATATGCTTAAATGTGTTGTTTAATTAAAAAGAAATATTAAATTTCTAAAAATTAAATGAAAATCAACCAATAAGGAGAGACCAAAACCTTACTTTTATGTATATGATTCCTCCTGGTTGGTTTTGTTTCTTGGTAGGTTACCAATTGGAGCCTATGAGATTTTATTTTCAATGGATCATAGAGATTAATACTTCTTTGGCTTTTTAAAATTTCTAAGGAGCATAATTTTTTTTTTTTAACTTGGTGGTTAGTTTTTTTTTTTTTTTTTTTTTTTTTTTTTTTTTTTTTTTTANTTGTTTTTTCTAGTCTTTTTTTTCGTTCTAAAGTTAAAATAAAACATAAATGACACCTTTTTTAATTTCCAAACCGATAAAACCAAATCAAATAAGTTTAAGTATATACAATTTCAAATTTAGTTGTTTGTTATTATGAAACAAATTTAAACAACTTCCAAAATCTCGCAATTATACATTGGTATTTTAGGACGGTTACGAAGAACTAAAAATTGTAGTTTATTATATTACAAGTTTAACTCTAACTTTTTTATATATTAAAATTTTGATAGAGTTAAAATATTAATATTACTTAATTTTTAATAGAGTTTAAATATTATAATATTTTAAACTTTCTTGAAGTTTAAATATTTAGAATAATTTTATCATTCTATAAAGTTTCAATATTTATAATATATGAAACTTTTTTAAAATAAATATTATAATATTTGAAATTTTGAAAAGTTTTATATTATATATACTCAAATAAAAAGCTGAATTAACTTTTAAATTTAGACGCTTGATAAATGAAAGCCTCCTACTCTTTCGTAATTGAAAAGAGTATAAGTCCTATTTATAGTGATGTTGAACTATATTTCAATATATTTAGCCGATGTAGGACTCGACATACACGTTTCATATCTGTTAATATATAATCAAATCAAATATGTTTACATATATGAAATTTCGATTTTAATTCTCTCCATCTATACTAATCATAATTAATTACTTTCATTTTGTTAAGGAAATATTGCAAAATCTAAACTAAATGATTATTTGTTTTTCTTCAATTGTATTAAATTGATTTGTTGTTTCCATAAATATCTCACAGTATAAAAACAAATCAAATATGTTTTTTTTTGGTTGAACACCGGGTGACCTTGGCCCCTCGAGAATTTATTAATTTATGAAAAGAAACTACAAACGGACTCTTCTAGAGCGTGAAAGCCCCGAGAGATCATCCTGTAACAAATGTGCAACAACATCTGGAACAACAATAAAAGTATGTAAACCTAAAGGTAACGAAAACGCATAGGTAGCTAATCCATCGGCAAGACAATTAGCCTCTCTATACAAATGTGAGATCCGGACTACCCAGTCCTAAAGAGAAAGCCATAGCACAACCACACCAGGAAAGACAACGAGTGATAATCACTTATTCCTGCCGTCAAAAAACCGACCACCATTTCAGGATCAACCTCCAATGCCACCCTAGTGGCACGCTGCTCCCAGGCCAGGCATAAACCATAGTAAACCCCCCCCCCCACAGTTCAGCTAGAGGAGCAGAGCAACGTCCAATATTCAGTGCAAATCCGCCCTGCCACTCACCGGACCCGTAATGAATAACCCCTCCTGCAGTAGCCAACCCTGGATTACCGTGCGAAGCTCCATCTGTATTAACTTTCAGCTAACCATGTTCAGGTAGTGTCCAAGCGATCAGCCACTCTACCCGGCCTAAAGTGATTATATCCTCCACACAGCTTCTATTTGTCTTAGCCACCTCCTGAGCTAGATCCTTGAGGAAGCGAACTCTATCACGACACTTCCCCATTTCGCCAAAAACATTACCACAACGCCACTTCCAACCCCACCAAGCTGCCATCGCAAAAGTAGTAGACCATGGAGAGGCCCCTGCAGACAAACCATCTACCAAATTGTCATAAATCCATTCCAGTAAAGACTGGATAAAGAACACACTCCGCTTCCTTACAGGTATCTCAACAACACACCTGACACAGCAGGACAATCCCTCAGAATATGCAATATTGACTCCTCCCCACCCTTGCACACCGTACATATACTTGAATCACACAAGTGTCTGCGCTGTCGCTCAACATTAACCATGAGAACCTGATGCCCGACCAACCAAAGGAAAATACGAACCCGTTCTGGGACCACTGCTCCCCATATACGACTAAAGAAAGCAGACATATTCGGTCCTGAATCCGTGCTCTGAGTGACCATACGATAAGCAGAGCTAACAGTGAACCGGCCATCTGCATTCATCCCCCATGAAAGCCGATCTTTCGCTGCTGTAAAGCGATCCACAGTCACAACCCTTAACTCCAGACATTTACCTCAGGGAGATATGGTGCAATCTGATTCATATCCCATCCTACTCCATCAACCCATAAATTGTGTGCCAACGTTCCATCACTACCAGAGGGAAAGGCTCCTAGCACATTATCAGAGAGTGTATCCCTCGACAACCATCTATCCTGCCAAAATCTGATAGTTCTCCCATCGCCAATAACCCAACTGTGACCAGGATAGATAACTTCACGCAGAACAACACCCACACTTCTCCATGTCGAAGACCAGTTACTCTTAACACCAGTCAACGTTGTATCATGAATGGTGCCAACTTTATACTTACTCCTCAGCACTCGAGCCCATATCTTGTCCTTCTCATTGATCAAACGCCAACCAACCTTCACTATAAGCGCTTTGGTCATATCTTTGGCTTTTCGAATACCTAAACCCCCCTTCAGATTTAGGTTGGCAAACTTTATCCCATGCAAAAAGGTGTTGTTTGTGTTTCTCTGGCGTACTACCCCACATAAAAGACCTTGAAACTTTGTCTAACTCAGCAAGAACTTACTGAGGTAAAATAATAGTAGACATAGAATGAACTTGTATTGAAGATAACACAGCTTTCGTATAAGTCAGTCTGCCTGCAAAACTAAGAACCCAACACTTCCATCTAGAAAATCGAGACGAAACTCTCTCCAAAATATGCCCAAATGTCTCTTTATTAATGTGGTTGTGTAGGACAGGCATCCCCAAGTACTTCCCCAAATCTCTAGTAGCCTGGATTCCACTATCCTCACTAATAGAATGTCCCAAATCTCTAGACACATTGTCAGAGAAGAAAATTTTAGACTTCTCCAAACTGATCTTTTGACCCGAGGCTGTACAGAACTTCTCCAACACCCCCCGTATCACACGTATATGTGCTACTGATGCTTCAGCAAAAAGAATCAGGTCATCCGCGAAACATATATAAGAGAGTTGCGGTCCACCACGAGACAAAGTTATCGGTTTCCACCTCTTATCAATAACATCATGATTAATCATATGACAAAGTCTTTTCATGCATAAAACAAACAGATAAGGCGACAGTGGATCACCTTGTCGGAGCCCTCTCTTAGGAGTGAAAGAGTCAGTTCTCTCTCCATTCCATAGCAAACTCATAGCAGGGCTTGATACGCACTGCAAAATCCAACCAACACAAACCTCCGAGAAGCCTACAGCTCGCAGGGTATCAGCCAATAAATCCCATCGAATTCTGTCATAAGCTTTCTCAAGATCAAGCTTGAGCAACATCCACCATTTGCGACCATGTTTCTGCCGCATGGAATGCACAGCCTCTTGTACTACCACAATATTATCATTATTCAAGTGACCTGGAATAAAGCTGGCTTGGGCAGGTCCGATAAGTTTCGGCATCAAACTCTTAAGCCGTTCGACCATAGTCTTCGTAATAGTCTTAAACATGACATTACACAAACTAATCGGTCTAAACTGATTGATCCTCTCCGGTTTCACCACTTTGGCAATCAGCACAAGCAAAGCATCATTAGTGGCTGGTGGTAGAACTCCTGACTCAAAAAAATCCATCACGAACTTTACCACTGAGGTCCCTACAATATCCCAGCACCGTTGGTAGAATACTGGTTGATACCCATCCAGACCTGGTGATTTCAAACTGCCCATACTTCTGACTGCCTTTTCAATCTCCACCGCCATAAAAGGTTTACTTAAAAGCACACAATCCTCATGAGAAAGATTTGGAAAACCTTCCCTTGGTAGCATGTTCACTACTGCATCAACATCATTCATAGAATACAGCCGTGTATCAATGGCCAAAGTCTCCAAGTCCATAGAATCAGTTATCCATCTACCAGAATCATCCTTTAGACTTTCAATTTGATTCCTCCGTCTTCGAATAATTGTGGAAGTGTGAAAAAGCTAGTGTTCCTATCCCCATGCACAATCCACTTCTCCCTTGACTTCTGAAACCGGAGTACCTCTTCCTGTTCAAGAATGACATCAAACTCCTTTAGCAGTTCCTCCTCTTAAGCCAAAAGAACATCAGTCTGACTAAACTACAGGAGATCCTGAACAACTTTGATCTCACTCATTAACTTTTCTTTACGCCGTTGAACATCCCCAAACACCTCTTTGTTCCATTGACACAAGACTTGACACAAAGCCAAAAGAGCTTAAGGTGTCTTTAAACCCCCTTGCCAAGACGTAGCCACTAGGTCCTTAAAGATGGGATGCTGCAACCACACTGCTTCAAATCGAAATGGTCACCGTTGAGGGTCACTTCTCACTTCCGGAAACAACTGTAAATACAGAGGTTCATGATCCGACGAGAGAAAAGGTAAATGTCTAACTGTTGCTTCCTGCCATTTTAATCGAGTTTGAGCACAACACAAAATATGGTCGAATCTCTTAGCAACAAAGTTAGCTTCCACTCTTCCTCATTTCCATGTGAACTGATTCCCATGAAAGTCCAAATCAATTAGAAAAATATCATTTATCCACTCTCCAAAGGCCAGCAAATATGCTGACAACCTACCATTTCCACCAGTTCGCTCATCAATTCTAACTATTGTGTTAAAGTCGCCACCAATAATCACCAGACCAGAAACATTAGCAACAACCTCCTTCAACTTTTCCCATAACCCGCTCCTACGATGGACAGTAGGAGCTGCATAAACAACAATCAGGTTCAGAATCTCCAGATGATTCATAATCTTAACCTTAATAAACTGCTCAGAGGATTCCACAACCTCCACCTGCCCAATATCCGACTTCCACAGCAACCATAAGCCTCGACTCTGCCCCACTGCATCCACTCGATAAGAATTCTCAAAACCCAATTTCCGACAAATTTTATCTGCTCGACTCCCCCCTGCGTGTGTTTCAAACAACGCCAACAGATCCGCAGGATTGCATTTCAGGAATGTACCTCACTGATTTTTGAAAAGCGGGTTTATTTGCCCCCTGGCAATTCCATAACAAACAATTCATCATAAACACTTGAAGCTCAACCAGAATAACTAGGGCAAACTGTTAAGCGACAGTCAGCATCGTCTCCGTCACAGACGATTCACTGACCATCACCACTTCCTTCGACGCTGAAATCTCTCTCATCCCCGGGGATGAAGTACCACTAGCATCAACAGAGCTCTGCATCTGATTCTCCGATGACCGATGACTTGCCAGATCCTTATTCTCACTAGATCCTCCGGCACGACCCAGACTCTCTTTCTCCACTCTGAGACGTTTGCCCTTGAAGGACATCTCGATGGTCTCTCGTATGGGTCCAAAAACCAACCCTTGAGTGGGCCGAGCACTAGGCGATTTCTTGGGCTTTTGACCATTACCACCACCCCGCTTTTTCAAGACAGGCCTTTTCTCCAGGGCCTCAAAACGTGGTAAAGCCTGTTTTGTCATCTGAGACTCATTTCCTATACCAGCATTAACTTGGGGAATACTCTTCCCTTGTTCTACCGAAGTTGATACACCCGCATTTTCTTTATTCGACTCCAGGAAGATCACATCTTCCTTCATTTCTGTTACTGAGATATCCTCATTAATATTTCCAAATATATTAGATATTGGAATATTCGCTGCATCAGTATTCCTTAATGGAACCTGATTCTGCTTTCCCGAATTAACAGCAGATCTGACGGTCGAATTTTTCACCGGACTCACTGACGCCCCCATTCGCCGGGCTGGTCTACAAACCGGTGTAAACCCATCATCCATGGGAGCATCACCTCGCAAGCTCCTCTCCTCCACCACAGTCCTAGTATCTGGACTACCCTCCTGTCCGATCACTAATTTGGGACAAGCGTGCACCAGATGCCCATACAGACCACATCCCGAGCAAATGTTCGAGAGCCCTTCATATGACACGAAATACCGCTCCCCATTAATCATAATAGTATCTTTAAGTGGCTTTTGCAGGTTAACTTCCACACAAATCCTTGCAAACCTAGCCCTCTCAAAGTGTAAAGTGTTTAGATCCACCTTAAGCGGCTTCCCTAGCCCTTTGGCAATCCTCATCAAAATAGATTGATGATAAAGGCTTATAGTAATGTTCGACAACCTTATCCACACCGGAGTTATAACAATCTCATCCCGAAAGGGATTAAACTCTGGTGACCACGCACCAACAAGTAACTCCCAAACGCCCTCCACGGACCACCAGTTAACGCAGCCATGTATTTGTCCTCCGCCTCAAAACAAACCATAAAGAATTGACGCGGTAGATCCATAACGAACATCGCCCCACAAAGCTTCCATAACTCACGCAGTTTCCTACTCAACACAAGTAGCGACACATGCCTACCCAACACCTTAACAATCATGCATTTCTTCCACAAACCATGCATCGCATCCAGAATCTCCCTTCCGATAGTAACCACCAGTTCCCCATCTTCTCCATCAAGGAACTCCAACCGCATTTGGTCTCCCACAAAATCATCATCCAATATCTCCTCCGGGATTGGTCTCCCTCCTCCATGACTTCCTGTCACCATCTGTACCCACACGCGAGAACCATCCGGCGGGTCTCCTGGAGGTCGATCTCGTACCCCCACATCCATCATAGTAGCGTCTTTTTCAGTTGGACCAAAAACCCTAGAATCGCCAAGCTCAGCCATTTTTTTCTAAAATATGAGCCGCAAGTTATTATATTAAAGTTTTTCTAATGTGGTGCTTACTTACAAATCAAATATGTTTATATATATATAATTTCCATTTTAATTCTTTGATTATTATGGAAGCAAACTTTAAACAACTTCCAAAGATATTGAGTTCTATTTATATGGCATGTAGAATTAAATTTTGATTTCCTTATATATCAAACAAATTGATTAAATTCATTTTTTAAAAAAAATATGTTTGGATAGGCATTTATAACTGATCCATATAATCAAATTTATAACTGTTTGGCTCCACAGTTTATCATTAATTATTTCTGTTTGGCTTCAAGGATTATACATATCCTTATTCCTATTTGAGTGGTATTTCATTGTAATAATCTTAAACTCTGTCTACTTATTAAAAATGTTTCCCTTTTAATAGTATAGATTATTATTAATTAACTTTTTCCCATTTACTTTTTTATGGCAACCGATTTCGATACTACTTAATTTTGGATCTTCCATTTATTTGATTGAAAAAAATTAGATGCATTACACTACCTCATATTCACACTATAAACTACAATACATTTATGTAGGTGTAGTTGATATTTGCTAAGCCACTAAACGGAAACACAATAAACGCCATAATTATGTTTCTCCCATATTTGTGAAATATTTGTGAAAATCGTTTATGATGAGACCATGATTTCCTAATTACAACCCTGATTATATACCTTACCTTATTATATATAGTGAATATCATCCCCCATCAAAATTCAAACCCCAAAAAACCTTCCTCCAATAAAAAAAAAAACTCTAATTTCTCCAAAATATCCTCCCACTCATGGCCCTACTTTCTACTCTCTCAAACTTGATGAAATTAATGAGTTCATATATAGACACACAAAACTTTGTTATTCGTCTACTCCATTTTTGGGAAGCCTGTGATTTCAAATGCAACAACTTTCTTCTCAGTATCATTGTCTTCTTCTTGATGGAAAGGTACTGTAAACTCATCCCAGAAACTACTTTATATGTTTGTGTCTTATGAATTCTTACACAATATTTCCTATATAGGCTAATGATTCACCCACGCCGTCTTCATAAGTTCAAATCTAAATTTAAACAGGATCACCTATTCTCCATTACTAATTTTGATGCCACAAAGCAACATAACTCCTACCGCCTTACTGACTATGCCTACAAGATTTATTCCAACGACCACACAACAATGGATGCTCTTAATCATCACGAGTACAATATTCCATAAGAGTATTACCATATTCAAAACTACAAAGACATCCAATCCTTGGTGGGAAAAGAGAAGATATTACTAGGTAATAATTTTTTTTTCTTTATAGTTATTATGTTCTAATATTTGGTGAACTAATTGCTCAAATCCAAAAAGCTATGTATTCATTATAGGTTTCCACTACATAATGTAGTTAAGAATGATAATTATGGCAAAATAGTTCTTGAAGAAATCCATAATTTAGTTGGAAGAGACTTTGTATTCTGCATCAAAGTCCGAGAGAGGAAAAGAAGCTCGGACCAGGTGGAAATCATCTAAAAAGTTAGAAAACGCTAGCCAATCTTCATGGGTTTGGAGAATCGAAACTAACTCTGCACAATTCGTCTCGAAACTCTGACAAGAACACTCTCCATGGCCCATAATAGTGCTTCTAGATCCGCGTGAAAGGGGGACGGACTTTGTCGAAGGCATTTTGCTCCCAACAGTATTCTATGTTCCTCACAATTACAACGCCACCATCCCAAACCTGAGTTGATGTATGATGCTTTCCAAGAGACATCAATCTGACAACGAGGTACCTGACCCTAAATTGCCCTAGATTCTCGACAATCAGAAGAATCTGAGGTACCCGAGATATCCGAAGGATCATCTGGTTGAATTTGCACCACCTCCTAAAAGTTTTTTGCATAAAGCCTGATTTATAATCTCGTGTGGCTCTAGATGCGTACCTTGAAAGAGTTTTTTATTCCTATCTTTCCGGAGTGTCCATAAGATCCAGGGTAACTGTTGACGATGATCTTGATCTCCAAAATGAGATAGCCCCCTCCAAATTATGAAATCCAAATTTGAATACACGGACTCGTATGGAAACCCCCTGATAAAATTGTCATCGGTGCTAGATCCCAAACTTGACGCGAACATGGGGACTCAAAAAGAGCATGATTAATTGTCTCAGTCGCTGAATCACATCTTTTACATCTAATATCACACTGAAGACCACAATGAGCTAAACGATCCATCACATGAAGAAGACCGGAAGCAATTTTCCAAAAAAATGCTTAATTTTGGGTGCAACACGAATTTCCATGCATGAGCCCTTAAGGCTGTGCAAGTAGGGCCAAATTCTACCTCGTTTACCATCTCTCTTGCAAGTCCATAACCCGATTTAACCGAATATTTCCCAGATCTTGTATAATGCCATACCAACCGATCCAGCTTGAATGACTTACTTATATCCATATCTTATATAATGCTCAGAGCATCTGCCATCAAGTTAGCTTTACCGGAGTGGTAAGCTATATCCAGATCATAGTCCGCCACTAACTCCATCCACTGTCTCTGCCTCAACTTCATCTCAGGCTGAGTGAAAATGTACTTCAGGCTCTTATGATTTGTGTACACCTGTACCTTTCCGCCATAAAGATAAGACCTCTAGATCTTTAAATTGGAAACTACAGCTGCCATCTCCAAGTCATGTGTAGGATAGTTTTCCTCATGCTTCCGCAACTGTCTCAAAACATAGGCAATAACCTTCCCCTTCTTCATCATCACACACTCCAAACCAACTCTTGAAGCATCTGTATACACCATATATGGCTTATCCTACTCCGGTAATGCCAATACTGATGTACTAGTCAACATCTTCCTCAGACTTGCGGAAGCCTCCTCATAACTCTGGTGACCATACAAAAGGAACGTCTTTCCCAGTTAGCTTAGTCATCGGCTGCACCATACCGGTAGAATCCCTTACAAAATCCTGAACTCGGAGGCATTACTCAGTGTAGGCCAATCTCTAATAGCCTTAATCTTCTCTAGATCAACATAGACTCCCTCTGCAGAAAGAGCTTTACCCAGAAAACCCATCTCCCTCTGCCAGAAACTACACTGGACCAGCTTAGCGAACATCTTCTGCTCTTGCAGCTTCTGTAGAACTTTCCTTAGATGAATCTCATGCTCATCAGGACTATTGGAATACACCAGGATTTCATCGATGAAGATGATTACAAACTCATCCAAAAACTCCATGAATACACTGTTCATCAACCTCATAAACACAGCTGGCGCATTAAACAAACAAAAGGGCATCACCACGAACTCATAGTACCTATACTTCGTCCTGAACGCCCTCTTCCTGATGTCCAACTCATCTATCAGAATCTGATGAGAACCCGACGCCAAGTCAATCTTGGAGAACCAAGTATCACCCCTCAACTGATCTAACAACTCATCAATCTGTGGGAGAAGATACTTGTTCTTCACAGTGACCCAGTTAAGACCCCGATATTCTATACACAAGCGGAAACTCCCGTCATTCTTCTTGACGTACAACACCGGTGCTCCCTACAGTGAAGTGTCCCTTACCCAACAAATCTTCGAACTGCTTCATCAGCTTTGGAACCATCTTGTAGGATGCTTTAGACAAAGGTGTCGTCCCTAGTTCTCACCCAATCGTGAAGGGATTAGACCGAGTTGGTGGTAACCCCTACAACGGTTGAAATACATCCTCAAACTCCCGAACCATAGGAATCTCACCTACAACAACCTGCCCTATAGACTCCAACATAGAAATAGTAGCCAGATAAGGCTCTGATTGGGAGAGACTTTTAAGATTTTAAAATTAATTTAAAGTCTTAAAAGCCAAAATTTTACCAATCATGTTTTTACTGCTTTATTATTTTTAAAAGTCTTAAAAGTCTAGCTCCCCACTTTTTTAGTTTGTACGTACAAATTTTTAAAGTCACAAATATGAGATTTTTTTTGCTGTTAAAAAATAAATAATAATAAAACTGTTGTTATTTTTTTCTTTCTTATTATCCATGATGATTAAAACATTCATTTTCAAAATATGTATAATTTATCACAAATATATTATAATTCATTAAAAATAGATTTTTTATTTCTGTTATTTTGAGATCCATTTTTCATAATTATTTTTGCATCAAAAACAATTATAACACATAATCAATTATGTCATATCTTTATATTTTATAATTTGTTGAAAATATTTATCTATTTATTTTTTATGAGTTTTTGTCTTTTAATTTTAAAATTTTTATTTTTTAAATAAAATTTATTATGTTACAACATAAATTTATTCTTAGCATAATTTATATTTATGAAAACATAAAATAAAAACAACAGCCATTAAAGTTTTAACAGTTAAAGTTTCTACAGGAAAAGTTTCTACAGCAAAATCGTTACAGTCAAAGCATCTACAGTCACAAGTAACAGCCGTTACCAATCAGGGCCTAAGTCTCACGACCCTTCCTGATCTTCTTCTCTGCCTGCATAGCTGAAATAATCAGGCCCCCTAAATTTGGTCCCACTCTCTGATAAACCAACTGCTTCCCTTCCCTCTGGGCCGCTCAAACGCAATTCTACCCGGATGACAATCCATATGTACTATGTACATGTCTAACCAATCCAGACCTAGAATGGCATGATACAGCTCCACTGGATTGATAATCAGATCTGCCGGCATCGACTCTCGAAATAATCAGGCTCCCTAAAGTTGCATTAAGAAATTAGAAGAAGAAGTAAAGGATTTTGAATCTTCTCTGAAAGAATCTTGATTCTTCTCTCCAAAAGCTCTCTAAAAATCTCTCAGGGTTTTGCAAAAAATAAAGCTTAGGTCTTAACAATGACCTAAAAATCCTACTATATTGTAAAACACGAACTGGGCCTTAGTTGCAAATAAGAAAAACTTTTGTGCCAGATTTTGTAATCTTATAAACTTCAAAAAGATGGGATTTTCAATTGTCGTTAGAATGACGTGTCGCTCGATGCAGGGGCTGCATTGATTGATGCACTACAGCAAATTTTCTCTCCGAGTTTGTTTCCTCGGTATTGTTCCTCCCGATGCCCCAAAATGCTCCCCTACAAAGTCCAACCAAGTCTTCTCCTGCTGCACTCTTTGGAATATCATCGACCTCCACCACACACGCACATCACCCGATAGATATTACGCTGCCAAGTCCATCCGGTATTGGTCAGGACACTAGAGCGACTAGAAAATGCCCTCCATCCGCTCTCTCCACTCATCCGCCACACTCAGATCCGTACCTCCAAGGAAGTATCCCTTACCAACACGATGTAATTATTCCATTATTCGGATATGATAAACATCCACTACCTCAGCCCCCGGCTGCACACCTGCCTGCAAAACAATAACATGTTGCACCTTTGGAGCCTACCCACCAACCGTTGGCGGCACCATAGGAACTTGTACACCAACCGCTAGCGGTACCATAAAAGCCTGCACGCCACCAGCTGGCGGCACCACTGCTGGAAGCTGCTTCAACAACTGAGCTAGCAAATCGTCCAGATGGTCATCATGACATGGGGCACCACCCGCTGCAACCCCCACACCTGGGGCCACACTAGCACCGACACCAAGCCCAACAGCCAAGCCCCCAAGCCTTCCCGGATGAGCCTGCGACTTTACCACCCGACCCATTTTTTTAATGATAATAGCTTAATTAAATACCCTATAATATTTAATTACAACCTATGTTGCATGGAAACGAAAACGGATACGCGGAAACGAAACGTTCGGAAACGAGAAACGGGTTTTTTCAAAAATTAAGTAATGGAAACGTGTAGGAAACGTATATACATATATATAGATATATATATATAGATATAATAAATCTCCAAACATAAAAACCATATTAAAAAAATCTATAACAACACAAATTCAAAACATAAATATTAAATAGTTTAATTAAAAGTAAAACTGTAAAAAAAATAAACGTTCAAAATCAAATTTTTTGACTAGCATCGTCATATTAGGGATTTTAACGTTTAAGCTACTAATTATATTATATTTTTTGATCATTATATGTATCATGAATTCTTATATTTTCAATTTATTTATTTTATTAAATTTTGAAATAATAAAAAAGAGTTTCCGTTGTGTTTCCAAAACGGAAACGGAGTTTCCATCGTGTTTCCAAACAGAGATATTTAGGAATCGTGTTTTTGTGACTTGTTTCCAAGTTTCTACGAGTTTCCGTTTCCGAAACGTTTCGGAAACGGGAAACGCACCTCAAAAAGAGTTTCCATGCAACATAGATTACAACTCAAACAATAAACCAACAATAAATCAACTTGGACAGCAGAAGACAAACCAAACCAACTCCAATTTTAAATAAATAACATATCAATTATAACAAATTAAAACCATCAACCTAACATGCTTCTAAACCAGATTCCAACATAAATAACATAATCAATGATACAACCGAGACCATAGATCATCCTCCTCCTCATCGCCATGATTCCACGCTACACATGAATTACCTGCACCAAAACATAATGAGATGCATGAGTATTACCAGAAATACCCAGTGAGACTATCCTTCTATCTACGAGCTATACACACAAGCAAATCAATAGTACAACCACAAATAAAACATAACAAACCAGTCACTATAATAGAACGCCAAATAACATATTTACCACACCTACTCATCATCACTCACAACAAATCATACAACCCAATCGCTTAGACAAGCTCATGGACATGCACTCACCTTAACAAGCTGATTCTAACAACAAAAACAACCAGGAGAAACACTCATTCAAGTCACACAACCAAAAGCAACCTTAAAGCAAACTGGACAGAACATTAGAAAAGAACAGTCTCAAAGAAAAAACCTTAAAATAAAAACCAACCGTTAACTATCAATGCCCTTCGGTGAAAAGGTAACCCTAGACGTCACGAAGCATCCTACAAAATCTCGTGCCGATAAGAAATCATACGAAACCACGATCTCGGTTACAATCCTTGGTGGTCCTAACTCGCGTATGAGTAAACGTGTCCCACAAAACTGCCAATAACTCACAGAGTTTAAACCCAAATTTACTTCTGTAAAAAGGATAATGATGATGAAAGGCTTGGAAATAACTTTACCAAATTTTGTTACTTTTAACAACGATTTGATATGTCGAAACTGTTTCGTCCCAAACCCTAATGATTCTGTTCCTTCTCCTTCTCTCTAAGATAAAGCTTTGTTGATCTCTTTCTCCTTCTCCTTCACACCATATAGACCAAGGCTCTCTCTCTCTTTCTCTAAGTTTCGACAATCCAAAAAAAGGAGAAGGAGGCGTCCAAAACTTATAAACACCCTCTTAGGATTTTTCAAAACCGACTCTAAACCGGGAGAAATTAAATCAAACTGGCCAATTTTTAAAATTAGGAAAACGGGATGTTACACTTTACCACGTCCTCACTAGCCATGCTCTGGGGCACACTCTTGCTGGCCTCGGGAATCTGTCTCCGACGATGACCATGACCACATCCAGCAGCTCCAACACCTCTAACCATCTGCACTACTAACAGCAGAGGTTAAGAACACAAAAATAAACCAAATAAACTTACCATGGAATCTCATTGAAGGCTCAGAGAAGATGTTCTAGGACCCCATACCACACATAAAACAAACAGCGAACAAACATGCAGTCCAAACATCAACGCACAAAACAAACAGTGAATTCATACCTAGAACCGTAATGGCTCTGTTACCAAATTGAAGCAACCCGACCAGTTTATTTTTTTCATACTAGAATAACTAGTGATCCCATACTCACTAACCAGCTAACCCCAAACAATAAAACCAGCAGATAACAGCCAATAAGATAACCAATATCATTAAACAAATGAATTCAGTAAACAAATAAACCAATAACCATCAACCATCCAACAATGTCATTAACATAAAAAAAAGTTATAGAACCAACAACCTAAAAATCCGTTCTAGACAACATCATTCTATTCTAGCAACCTAACAGAAGCATAGAACAAACAACCGAGCCTCGAGAACATCTTCCTCTTCATGATCACACTTTGCTTTTACCTGCACCGCAAAACAAAATAGCTTCATAAGTATTTCCCAAAACAATTAGTAAGTCAATCCTCCCATCTATTAGGCTATACACACTAGGAAACAACAATCATCAAACAACAATCATAAAACAACAATCATAAAACAAACCAGGAAAAGAAATAAGCATTCAGCCGCCTGCTGAGTGTTGGTATCGACCGACAACAGAGGGTGTCGACCGCCACTAGCCACATAGTGTCGACCGAAACCCAACTAGTGTCGAACAACACCTGCTCGACATCCTCGAAAACCCTAGAAGTGTTGACCGACACCTCCACATGATGTCGACCGACACTGACTCCAGCTCCTAGTGACGACCGATGTTGATCATCGACCTCCTCCATACTCCAGCTCCAATTTCCACCTCAAAACACGTCACACACGTCCAAGGCATTCCCAAGAGTGAAACCATGCCATAGGAGTCAAGAAAAGCACACAAACACCCAAAGAAATCAATCAAAGAACTCACAGAATCACAATAACAGAGATCTTAGCTTAGATCAGCCATGGTCATGCACTCACCTTTAAAATAGGTGGATTTTGAACCCAAAACGACGAAGCTAGCACCACATCAACCTTCCCCACACGTCCTTAGCCTTAGATCCTCACTTTCCAGGAAAAAATCTCTCTAATAAACACAGAGAAACTCCATAAACCTCAAAAAAAACTCGCAATAAACTTTACTCTCTTTTTATCTATGGAAAGTGTCAAAAGCGGCTAAAGACTTTGGAAAGTCGAGTGTTCCCTAATAAACTCGAGTCTTACGGTTTTCCTAAACCAACTATGCAAACCGAAGAATTAAAAATCGAACTGAAAATTCTACCACATAAGGTGTCGATCGACACCCACCACTGATGTCGATCGCCACTCCTACCGGAAATTCACAACCGGTTCACGAGCGTTACAATAATATAGACAACTAGATAGGAACCCGCGGTACACCGCGGGGTTAATTTTTCTTTAAAAGAAAAAAATATAATATTATTTGAGTAGACTTAATATTTTGTATTTATTAAATGTACAACTCTTATATCTATATACTAAGTTCAAACCCGCGGTATACCGCGGAATAATTTTTTTAATTGTATTTTGATATTCATTTTTATTTTTTTGGAACACCATATTGTATTTTAATATATGTTCTTATTTTTATTGTGTTTTAATTTATTTGTATTGTATAGTGTTGTTTCTTGTATGTCGATATATTTCGTAGTTCGTATAGTAAATAAGGATATAATCTATAACCTAATTAATTTCAAAAGAAATATATAGTATATAAAATATGTTCATAGTTTTTGTATTGGTTTAATAATTCAAACCAGTCATGCTAGATTTGTGCTACAACATATTAAAGAAATTTAACCCCAGAAAACCATCCTAGTGTAATATATAGTATGTCTGCATTTGCTCTACTTATGTAATATCGTAATGTTATTTGCAAAAAAAAAATACACAAAATACATGACCCGCATTAAAAAGAATCATATCTTTTGATCCATATCCAATTAAACGTAAGATCTAAAATAAAATAAACAACATGTTTAAGAAAAATAAAAAAATACATAACTGTTTAAAATTTCTTTAAATATATATTTTTGACTATTATTTCAACACTTATAAAAAAATTTAGTCTAAGATTGAATAAATAATACGTATTATTTAACAATAATACTTGTAATTTAATTTGGTATCATAGTAAGTTTAATTTAAAAGATAAAACAATTAAATATGATCCAGCTATAGGAAGCATTTTTCTACATTGGTTACATAGTCATATAATTTGTATGATTATAATAAAATTTATTATATTTTGAATTGGGGCAAAACAAAAATCAGCCGAAGAAAGACATTAAACCTAAAGTCATTGTTCCTTTGTCTCTTTCCTCCTCTCTTCCTCGGTTCCTCCTCCGTGACCTTCAAAATTGGTCTCTTACCAATCTTTTTTCGTTTCTACACCCAGGCCGTTTCTTACCAACTTCCTCTGGATCAACTAATCATGTATTATATAATTAACAATTCTATGTGTTTGCCTCCGATTTTGTCTCATCTCATCACGAATGGTTACCTGAATGGAAAGAGCTACTCTTATCTATCTCCAAGGCTGGTTATTCCGCAGATCTAGTAACAATTGTGTAAGAACTCTTTTTCTCACTGAGTTTGCGACTTCTTAAATTGATTTGATTCTCTTATTTTGGTGAAAATAAGTTTTTTTTTTGGATATTATTGATTCTGCTATATAATCTATATAACTATATTCTCTGTCAATACAATTTTGTTTTTTTTCCTTTCAAAATTCCATTCTCCGTCTCCATCAGCAACTAAATAGCAAACATTGCCCGTGAGATCTCTCTCCACTTCCGTCACCGAAGATGCATTCTTCTTCTCGAGGATCCGAGCCTTCCAAATCCATGAGCTCTCTCACTGCTTGATGCTTTAAAATCCCAATTCTTTGATATGTACCAGTTCTTCATCGAATTAGGATTTCGCATGGATCGATTGCTCATAGTATATTTATTGGGCAATAACTGGTAGTGACAAAACATGAGTTAGGCTTTAGGTATAAATAAAATAAAAAGCTTACAAATATATGTTTGATGGTTTCTCTGTATTAAAATTTAGACATTTTTAGATGGCTATATTGGAAGACTTACCTCCCAAACGAACATGCAGGTTGATGAAATTAAAAGAGATGATGTCATTTGCCTGTCAAGGAATGCTGCTACTTTGGCTGGTTCTCTCACTCTACATGTCTTTCAAGTTTATATCGATCTTCCAACTCTCACATAGAAGGATAAGGAGGTCAGAGTTGCTTCTAACCTCTAAATCTCAACAATTTATATTGAATCATATGTTACATTCAAAATATTAAATTCATATGACTTGCATGACTTCTCCTCTTGAATTTCTGGAACCGGTTCATTAGATCCTTTTTCACAGAAGAGTGAACTTTGTACCCTGAAAATGACATAACAGTAGGTTAAGTTTATGAACATAAATACTGCTGAATGTGTATGTATATAACAATATAAGATCTTTATACTTACCTTGGCATCATCGAGTAACATGTCAAATGTTTCACCAAACATTGGTGTATATGTCTCCCAGGTATGAAGAACCCTGAATTGCACTTTCTATGAAGTCTTGAAAGGCATCACATCTCGTAGGATGCAGTCATTGCGAGGTATGTGTTTCAAAGCTTGTATTTGAAAAATGGTGAATGTGTGATGATCGGGTCTATGCGTTTCATGATGATATTTATAGGTGATTCATATATTAGTGTTTAGGTTAGAAGCAATAAATGATAGATTTCTTGTGCAAGCACAAAAATCTTTGATACGCATAATTAGCATTGATTAGCATTGCTTTTTTGGTATCAAATTAGCTATGTTCGATGTTTATTTTTGTTTTTTTTGGTAAGTGTATTGTGTAGCAAATATGGTAATTGTATGCTAATTATAAGATGACTGGAGAATTATTAGTCGAAATTTCAGTGATTTGCGTTGTGTGATTTAGGCAGATATTAACATTTAAACATATGCCATTATTACCGTTCATTTATGGATATTTTTAGGCTATATTCCTCGATTAGTAACTAACTAACAACTATTACATTTTTGTCTGTTTTGCAGGATTTATCCTATACGCAAGGCCCAACACGCATACAAAATATTTTAACAATAGTAAGGCCCAATTTTAAATCAATATCCATGCAGCTGGATACGTTGTCGGATTATCTGGTGGGTAATCGGATAAACACGCGGACCCTACAGCTAAAATCGAATCTTTAGTTTTTAAGTCATTTTTGTCCTTATTGATTTCAATAAAGTGTCTCCTTTTTTAATAATTGAGTGGCAATTTGAGTAATTAGATTAGGGATTTTGGACATTCTCCTATTTGTACTTCTCTTTTAATTATAAGAAGATAAATCTTGGTCAAAATCTGATTGTTGACTTTTTTGGAATAGAAATAAAAATACAAATTTAAATACATTAATTTTAACAGAAATTTTATAATATATAATTGATTTTCTGTAATAAGATGTATTATCTTTAATTTATAACTTATTAGTCTTATATGGGTTAAATTTCAAATATTTTGATAGATTTTGGATATAATTGGGTACAAAATACTAGAAAAATATACAAATATTTTGGTTATTCGGATAGCTGAATGGGTAATCTTTGGTAACTGGATGCCCATTTGAGTATTTAGTACAAATATTTTGTAAGTACCCATTCGAGTATTGAGTACAAATATATATTTTTTAGTTGTTCCGGTTCCACTTTTTTTTTTAATCTGGTTCCCATATACAAAAATATATTTAAAATAGTTTTAATTATTCTGATATTAAAAATACACATAAAATAATGGATTAGTTAATAATGAGTACATTATTATCATGCAATTTGGAATAGTCTTGAGATTCAAAGCTAGTAATAGCAGCAACAATGGCCAGACTTATCTGAGCCACCATAGCGTTCACAAAATCCTCCTATTCGGTATCCTTTATAATAGCAAAACTCATTGCATGTCATTGAGTTTTTACATCCTGGTTGAAGATAACATTCTCTTCCTCGTCCTGTTTTGTAAAAAAAAGCAAAAATATTAATAAAATTACAAGAACACCAAACTGTAACCAACTTTTTCAACTCAATTCGAATCGAATAGAATTTTGAAAAATACTATGTCAGTTTAGGTTTACAAATGAGGTGGTTAGAGTTTAGATTTTACAATTAGAATGAAATTATATGTCAGTTTGGGTTTACAAATGAATTGGTTAAAATTTAGATTTTACAATTAGAACAAATTATATGTCAGTTTTAGTTTACAAATAAGGTGATTAGAGTTTAGATTTTACAATTAGAACAAAATTATATATCGGTTTGGTTTATAAAAGATCGGTTTGAATTTTTTATTTTATAATGATGTATACAAATTTTATTTTATTTTATTTTATAAGGATATGAATAAAGAGGTTCACCGGGATGAACCCAAGTAATGTCCTAAATAAATCTAAATTTGAGTATATCACCATAACATTATAGATAAATAAATATATTTTTTTGCATTTACGATACTTAACTGGGTGTATTTCGGTTTCGGCAAATTTGGGACGACGGGGTATTGCTTGCGACTTACGGTGCGTGCGATGTGGCGCGGATGTGGAGACTATCAATCACGCAATCTTTGTGTGTCCTCCGGCCCGTCAGGTTTGGGCTCTAGCTCATGTACCAGTGGGACCAAATTCTTTCCCGACGGAATCAGTATATGCAAATGTTGATCATTTTTTGGGTCAGCAGAATCCTGGGGCCCATGTTGCGGCGTTTCCGTGGCTTATGTGGTTTATTTGGAAAGCACGGAATGCACGTGTTTTTGAAAATATTGTGGAGCGGCCGGAGGATATTGTTAGCTTAGCAGAGGGCGAAGCTGCAGCGTGGCAGAAGGCTCAGGTCGAGGACGACCCGGTGTCATATCCCACCATTCCAGCAGTTTTGGAGACCCCGGCTAGGGTGGCCACAACCTCCCTTCCTTCGGTTTTTTCGGGATACCGATGCTTCATAGATGGATCTTGGAAAGCAGGGGATTTGTATGCAGGTGCTGGATGGTGTTGTACCTCCGCCCAGACAGGTTTGCCGTTTTTGGGTGCCAAGAATTTCCGACGAAGTCTATCTCCATTACATTCTGAAGTTGAAGCGTTCCTTTGGGCGATGCGCTGCATGATTGGGCATGACTTCAGAGAGGTGGCTTTTTATACCGACTGCTCAGACTTGGTGAAGATGGTGTCTTCCCCTTCCGACTGGCCAGCGTTCTCGGCGTACCTTGACGACATCAAGACTGATAGGGATGAATTCTCTTCTTTCTCTTTATCTCTAATTTCTAGAAATGCTAATGTAAGGGCGGATTCTTTGGCACGCCAAGCGCGTACATCTCCGCACCAAGTTTTATTTGTAAACGATTTCCCAACCAATTGGCTCGTTTGAGCTGATCTTTTGTTGTCA
>NC_025696.1:20071931-20094994 GCF_000633955.1 Camelina sativa
ACTTAACCCTTAATAAAATACATGTATTACCTGAAATAATGGGCAGGAGTATGAGGGCACACACCATCAACAATACAAGACATGAAAAACTCTTGGTTCCCATTAGTTGTGTTGCTAGATGATGCAAAGAAAAAAATTGTCAAAATATATCCAATCTCATGAGAAACCTAATAATTAAAAAACAAAATTTGAAAAGTAAAGTTTAAAATCAAGGTTAAGAGAAGTTCCATTTCGTGTTGAAACAATGATAATAGGAAGAAATGTATAGACTAAAATTAATATCTTACAAATACTTAAGGGATGTGGATCTTGAAATATTATTTTACACTGTTTGATAATAACTAGTTTTTTGTTAAATAGAAAGTTTTCAAGATTTCTTACCAAAGTAGCCATATTTATAAACTACTTTACGAAGTTCAAAATTTTGATTTTTAAAAGTCAAAATATTGACAGCAATTATAAAGTTCCCTATTTAAGATTTATTTTAATTGAACCTTTATACCATAATCTGGTCAAACTCTACATAACATCATATTATCTATTTTACATTTATTGTTAAGACTCTCCCATAATATATAATGGATTTTCCATAATAGCCTTTTTTTTATCCTTATTTGATAATTATTAGATATTAGATCTTGGTTATTTTAATTTACTTTTACAGTATATGAATTAAAAATTCTAACAAAAATTAATTTTACCAGATCTTTTTTATACATAGTTGATTGCTCATATTAAGAGAAATTTTATAAATATTATGTGGTAATTTTTTGTTTTATTTGTTAATTTATATTAAAATATCAATTTTCCATTCTCTTTTTTTTTTTGTGAAAAGTCCATCTTTATAATCTCTTATTTATCTGTTAATCTAAGCCTGAAATATAATATGATTCAATAATGAAAGTGAGAATGAGATGAACCATTAAAAATAACATTGTTAGCTAAGACTTGACTCTTATTAGTACTAAAATAATTAAGATTTAATATAGCTTTTTGAGATTTTCTAAGGACATCTCCAGTGATAAATGCTAATCACCAGAGTTGCTCATATAAATTTATATAATAATAAAAGAGAAGGGAGAAATAAGAGAATCGTTTCTTGGTTGCTTATGCAAGCAACATTTCTCAGCAAATATATAATTATATATATGGTTAAAATAATAATTTTATTTTTTTTAAAGAAACCTTTAATACGTTGCTGATGGTCTAAGAAGCTCTTATGTGGGACCCACACAAAACACATATATTCTGATAAATGACTCATTTTATTATGATAAATAAAATCAAATTTTTTTACAAAGTTAATTAAATATATATATATATATGTGTGTTTATGTTATCTAATTTTATAGTTAATTTTAAAATAATTTTATGTATTAATAGTATTTACGGTTTTATTATTGTTACTATTATAAAAAATATATTTATTTGAAATCTTCTATTATATGATAAATTTTAAAATAATTATATAAGTTAAATTACATTACAAATATTAAACTATACTAAAAAAATATTATATTGATGAGATATTAAGTAAGTTTCTCACCAATACATATAAACAAAACATAATGAAAAAAATTTAAGACTCATGAAAAAGTTTTAAGCCTAAAAGTACAATAGTATTATATTAGTAAGAGACACTAAAAATGAGAACTGTGAGATAATACTAGAAACTAAATTGTAGATTGTCTAATAGGGGCCCTATCTTAACCAATTGTGTAAGTTATATAAGAGAATAAATCCATCTCCAAACATATTTGAATATATATTAATATATTAATTAATATGATAATATGGAATACATATAAAACGAGAAATTAATTAGGAATTAGTACATTAATATCGTCGGATATGGAAGAGTCTTGAGATTCAAAGCCAGGATGACAACAACAATTGCCGGTCTTTTTGCCTACATATTTTTGGCAGAACCCTCCTAATTTGTATCCTTTTAATTTGCAAAGTACATTGCATGTTAGATTGCGTGAACATGTTGATCCTGGTATGCATGGTATTACTTCGACTGCATAACCAAACACATTAACAAAGATCATAACCACAAAATGATTAATTAATCGTTTTATAAATTTGTATTACTAATGCTAGCATATGTTTTTTTATTCCAATTACAATAGCCATAATTTCTTTCTAAAGAGTTAACATCACTTATCCAATTTTTCAGGAAAGATTTACACATATTTTTTTCTCTAACTAAATGTAAGAGAAAATTACAAGTCTCTCATCGACATATCATACAAATAAACACACACAAAAATAGCTTTAGAAAATATTTAACCCTGAATAAATATATGTGTTACCTGAAATCATTGATGGAAGGATGAAAGCAAACACCATCAATAACGGTAATAGAAAATATGAAAACTTCTCCATGGCCATCTTTTATGTTGCTAGAGAATACATATAACAAATGTTTGTTAGAATACTCTTGAGAGAAAAAAATAAAAATAAGGTTCAAACTCAAACAAGCACACTAATAGTATGGATAGATGTTTTCTTACGCAATTTTCTACAAAACATTTGGTAGAAAATATTTTACCAATATCATATTCGGTTTTGACGAAATTCAGTGATCATTATTTACTGCTTGAGAAACAAGTTTTTGTTTATCAAATTCTTATGAAATTAAACAGATTTACAACTCAATTCACCTTTTCTCTTTTTGATATTTAGATATTGGGAAGTAACAATATTAGTTTTGTCACCTTTAATTGTCTATGGTTTTTCTATTATATATTATTTATTTATTGGTTTTATTTGGTAAGTCAAAAAATGATAATTTTTGGTCAAATGGGTTATTAATTTAGGGTCAAGTTTAGGATTGTGGTTAAATAATTTTGCTGACCACAATTTTATCTGAAGGAGTTATAAAAACCTTTCCCCCTTAAGATTATTAGTTATATGACCACAATTGTATTAGATTTAGTGTTAGATAGTATCTAGTATCTAGTATCTACTTAAGTTATTTGACTTTGACTAAAAAAGAAAAGAAAATAACATCATATCGGTCATTCAAGCTATATTATGGAGTTTTCAAAATATGTAGAAATATTTTTTTAAGAAAAGTTTAGTTGGTTATTTAGACGGTTAATCTTGGTCAAACAATTGATGCCACTTACATTTTGTATTCACGTTATGTGAAAATACATCAAAATTGAATTATTTTGGGGCTAAAAGTTTTTTTTTTTTAAGATTAAAAAAATTTCGATACAAGTCTTAAATCAAAGTATTTTTGACGGTTAAAACATGTTTTTGGCATAACCATAAATAGAAACCGAGGGTTCAGTTGAAGATGGTTTTCCATCCGTATGCCGCTGCCCGATTTATGTGTGACGGTTTGGGTCATGTAAGATCATCCCACTACTCCCAACGACGAGTTGAAAGTGGTAACACTTTAGCAACTAAAACTGAAGTGGTCTATATATGGATTTAAAAACCAATTTACGCTGAACACAAACGGTTTTTTTTGTTTTAATATGGATATGCCCATTTGGACCTGGACAAACAAAATGGAAAATAAAATTTGATTAAAAATAACAATAACAATAATAAAAAATGGACAAACCAAGACAATAAAGAGAAAAACGGTATAAACATATTTAAAAAATACAAAAATATATATTCATTAAAAGCACACACAAAAAAAAAGATATGGGTTTTTGATTCAAACGACTACGTAAGTACAAAGGCAAAGCTATATCGGGTGAATTTATCGGAGTTACTAGCTTGGCAATGGATGGTGAACCAGAACAGAAAAACTCATATACTAACTTAGGCATTTTACAAGAGCTACTTTTTTTCAGTTACATCACCGATTTCGAAACCTTTGATCAAAACTAAACGGATTTCAGCATAAGATGGAACAAACAACAAGTCACATCCCACACCTTTTATCCTGAAATATAGATCGACAAAACACACCAAAATCTAATATTCTTAATCTCATTAACTTGCAAAAAAGAGAAAACTCATAATTTATATATCTTCAAATTCTAACGTCGACAGAATTGCTAACCTCGATCTAGACCAGTTAGGTGTATATATTATTCATGACATTGAATAAGGAAGATGACTCAAACAACCATTGAGCCACCAAACTCCAAGGTTAGCCTTCCAATATCTAAACGGATACGTCGTTAATCGCCTTAACATGCAAAGAAGAGCTCTACACCGACAATGCTAATCTAAGGGGAGAAAAGAAAAAAATAAGAGAAGAGAGAAAAGAAGAGAAACAATTATTTTTTTTTTTTTAATCAAAACAATATAAACAATGCAAACTATTTGGTTATCAATACTCAAATAATTGTTTTACTTCTCTTGATAAAGTAGAAGTAAAAAAAATCTTACCAATTTTAGATCTTTAGTTAATAAAAGCTTCTATTATTTTCATCCATTTATAAGAAACTCCTTGGTTACAAAGTCAAATAACTTCACTAATGGGACAAGAAGACACTGGTTTAACTTGACAGAAAAATAATTTTTGCAAACCGGCCGGTTTAAGTTGACTAACCGACCTAAATCCGAGAACTTAAACTGTACATTTGTCAGCGACTCTTCTTCTTCACCAACTACCCCCATTTCTGCTTTAAGAGAGAGAGAGAGATCGCGTCGGCACAATCTTAATATACCGACATCGAACATGTTAAACTCTGTCGCGATGGTGTTTTTCGCCATCCTTCTCCTCAAAATCTCCGATGCCATCTCGATCTCGTCGCCTAACGGAGAGATCGACGCAATGCTAGTCCGAAACAGCCTCATCATCGGAGAAGACGAAGATCTGATGCCGTCGGAGATCAGCCGGAGAGTTCTCATGGCGCATAAACGTTACATCGGATACGAAACCTTAAGGAGAGACATGGTTCCTTGTCAGAAACCAGGAGCTTCCTACTACGATTGCCGCTCCGGACAAGCTAATTCTTACAGCAGAGGTTGCGAAACCATTACTAGATGTGCTCGAGACACCAGCGACATCAACACCTGAAGCAATTAATTTGGAAGCTTTTTTTTTTTTGGGTCTTTCGGGGTTGAGACTTGAGATTGAGAAGAGGTAAGTAAATTATTATATGATTAAGAACTTTGTATTGTTGTTATTATATAATGTATCTGAGACTTTGACATAAGAATTGTTATATATGTATGTAACCTTGATTAAGCTATATGGTTATCAATGCTCTATTATATGATGTTATCATTAGATTGGGTCTTTCTTTGTTTGTTTCTGGTTTGCTTATGTAGAGATTCCTTGATGGTCCTTTATATATATATATATATATATATATATAGTTCTGGTAAAGTAGCAAGGTTACCATTTGTAGAAAGGTTTGTGTTGTTATTATAGGAAACCAAGTCCAGTGTCAGGTCCTATTATTAGTTGCTAAATTAGTCTTCAAATCATGACTGGTTCAAGATTAGCTGGATTAAAAAGATAGTAGTATAAAAGAACTTGTGAATTAAATGTGAGAACGTTGGCTTGATTCTACATATTTGTGTTGTGCTTAGGAGGGACTCGTATACTCTCTATGATGGTTCAAAACTTTGCCAGGGTTGCTGCACAGTGGAGTCTTCGTTAACGTTTGTGTTATTTACATGATTAGTGATCATTCTCGATTGAGGTCTCCAAATCATGGAAGGAATCCTCTTGCTCGTGTAATCAGCTAAAATCGTGAGAATGCGCTTTAAACTTTTTAATAAAAAATTTTAAGTCCTAAGAATGGCAACGGTGCTGTGAGCAGGCAGACTTCAGACGGGCATGAATATTAAAATCATCTATAGTAGTTAAACTCGTGAGAATACTGTAAACTTTCTAATAAACTAAACCCCCCCAAACTCTAAATAAACTCCAAAGTAATGAACATAGCAGAACTTTTCTTCATCTCTGTAAACCGTAAGAGTTTGGTGATATGAGGCTCTCCACGTACGTACTTGCGTGTTGCAACTTGCGGAATTCAACACCGCGGATTTTTACACTCCTCCAAGTATTACGCTCAAAATTGTACAGGACCAAGAGTTTATCGATAAGTAGAAAAACCTCCTCATCGTTCCTGGTGGAACACAGTGGTATCATCATGACTTGGTAGTAGGAAACGCCGATTCGAATCTTACTCCATGAATTCCGGACCCCGTACGCGTTCATTACCCATATAACATCATGCATCTCCAAGCACCAGCGAACAACACAGAGACGCCCTTTGAGAGTGCCCACCGTATATCCCCCATACATATGCTCACATTCCTTGATCAAATCAGGCAATGGCATAAGTCGTAACTTCTCTGTGTTAAGGTCAAATGCCGTCACCACTATCTGAGATTCTCCTCCCCACTAATCAGGGAAATCCAATGGATCGCCCCGTTGAGTTCCACAGAGCTCGTCAAAGAGACTCCCGTATAAGGAATATTGCATATCCTCCGCCTCCACGAATCTTTCTTCAGTGAGTAGACATAATAGTCGTTACCATGATCAATACAGTTCACCACTTTGTAATCATTGGTCAGAGAATCGAAACCAAAACCATAACTAAACCAAGTTTCACTGGAACTGGAACGCAGATATTCAGGCACGTCCGGTAGTCTCTTGGATTCTCCGGTGGTCGGGTTACACAAGAAGACACCATTCGCATTCGAAGCCATACGCACCAACACCAACCCGTTCGAAGATCCGGAGATATAAACGCTACTTGTTCTATATATTACACCTGAATCCAATTTCAGGTCATATTCATCTTCTTTAAGCGGGTCATCTAGTACCACGGCAGTCAAATCCCTAATTCCTCCACAACCATCACGGATCGAATCAAAATCCACAGCAAATAGATTATTACAAGGTCTACGGTGTCTCGAACGTACAGCGTTATGATCGAGATGCATTATCGTAAACTTGGGATCGGACAACAAACCATATAGATTAAGACTACTATTAGAAGATAGGATAAGTCTGCGGTGGCCAAAACGTACCGTGTTATGATCTACATGTTTCTTCGCAAAGTTGGGATCGGACAACAGAGAGTGAAAAGGCTTTGATAAGCATCTGAATCTCCCTAATGACCTAGCATGTGATCGAAGGAAAATTTCTGTGATTAACTCTCCAGGAAGGTAGGGCAGTTTCGTCGGTGAAGCTTCGTGATTGCTCCCTCCTTTGCCCCTTACATCCATTATCGTTCTCTGAACCGAGAACTTTACTTCTAACTTGCCGCTCATAAGTAAGGCTACCCTAAACCTAGCTTAAACAGCAAGCTAAATTAATTATAACTTTATAAGTCAATGATATATATGGGGAGATTCTTAAAAATGACAAACTTAGCACAAACTTATATATCACTAATAACAAACATTAATAACAAATTTAAGGGATTAAAAATAAAATCTCTAAATTGGGAGAACCCGAAGCTCCGTGTTCTTCCGGCGAAAGTATACGGTGAGAGAGAATTGAATAAATGTGAATCTGGCGAATCCAATCGAATCTGAAGCAAAAGTGAAACATAATTTGAAATCAAGGAATCAGAGGTGAATCATTAGTGAAAAATTTGGGTTGGCCACATCAGAGGCGATTGGATGAATACTAACCAATCATAATGGATGTTGAAACTCAAAACAATGTATTTTATTTGGTCAATCAGATGTTAACAAGTATAAAAAATGATAGTAATTTACTTTCATGGATATATTTGTATATCTGAAACCCAGAAGACTTGTGCTATTAGTCGATTAGTTTATGACGACATGTATTAAAAATATATATATATATATATATATATATATGTATAACGTGAAAATTTAAGAATATGACAGTGCAATAAAAAAATCTCATCAATAGAATTTTATTTTTGTTAAGTAAAAAAATCAGTAATGAACCAAATATGCTTAAGAGAAACTAACTAAACCTTCAAATCTATGAACTCCACCATAATAATGAACATAGCGCATGTCATTTTTTTCATCTCTCTATACTATACCGTATGAGTTTGGTGATATGAGGCTCTCCACGTACGTGTACGTATTGCCGGATTCAACACCGCGGATTTTCAGAGTCCTCCAAGTGCTACGCTCAAAGTTGTACAAGACCAAGTGTCCATCGAGTAACAAAACCGCCTCGTCATTCTTGGTCGAACAAAGTGGTTGTGGTTTCATGCTTTCGAAGGAAACGTTGATTCGAATCTTAGTCCATGAACTCTCGACCCCGTACTCATTCATTACCCATATGACATCATGTATCTTGAAGCACCAATGAACCACACAGAGACGTCCTTTAAGAGTACTGACAATACATCTTCCGTAGTTATGCTCACATCCCTCGCCCAAATCAGGGATTGATATAACTCGTAACTTCTCTGTGTTAAGATCAAACGCCGTAACCTCATTTTGAGTTTCTTCTCCACCAAGCACGGGAATCCAATGGATTGAACCGTTGAGTTCCACAGAAGAAGTGAAAGGGACTTCTTTATAAGGCATATTGCATATCCGCCTCCACGAATCTGTCTTCAGTGAGTAGACATAATTGTCGACGTTCTCGCTACAATCAAAAAGCTTAACCACTTTGTAATCATTGGTCAGAGAATCGAAACCAAAACCATAACTAAACCCACTTTTACTAACTGTTGAACGCCGAGACTGACCAACCACGTACGGTAGTTTCTTGGATTCTAACTTTCTAAGGTGGTTGGGTTATACAAGAAAACATCCCTTGGACTCAAAACGACACACACCAACCCGTTCGAAGATCCGAAAATATGAACCGGACGTCTTGTATAAGTTGTATAATATGTATTCCTAAAGTTTCTATTCGACTTAAAGTTATAAACAACTTTCGGTTTCAATTTCGATAAGAAAAGTTCATCTTCTTTAAGCGGATAATCGAGTTCCACAGCAGTCAAATCCCTAATTCCTCCACGACCATCACGGATGGAATCACAATTCACCGCATATAAATTATTATAAGAAGATATGATAAGTCTGCGGTGGCCAAAACGTACCGTGTTATGATCTACATGCTTCTTCGCAAACGTGGGATCGGACAACAGAGAGCAAAAAGGCTTTGATACGCATCTGAATCTTCCTAACGATCTAGCATCTAATCGAAGGAGAATTTCTGTGATCATGTCCTGAGGAAGGTAAGGAAATTTCATCGGTAAAGCTTTGTCATTGCTCCCTTCTTCTCCCCCGTTTTCCCACTTGGTCGCTTTCATTATCGTCCTTTTGAATCTTTGCTTTAAAAAATATTTTTAAAGCAAGCTAAACCTAAACCTAGATTATACATCAAGCTAAATACAAAGGCAATATTCTATATTTGACCACCATGTGTGCTTTTATTAGAAAAAAAAATCATTTAAAATCAAAACTCTCATGCCTTCATCTTCTCAGCTTTTTGATAGGGTTTCATCTGAATAACATCCAAATTGTAATCTTTTAAGTGTTTTGAATCCTTGCAAACCATATATTATTTTTTTTTGTTAAATCGTGGAAATTCTTGAATTTTGGCGGTTTGGCCTATAGGTGTTTCTCCTTTTAAGATTTTCCTTTTAAGTGTTTTTCAGTACTCGGAGTTAGATTTTAGATTTTCGATTTTCGGGTTGAAAAATAACTCTGTACGTAAGAGTGATTGAACCCGTTCAGAAAAGAAAAAAACCAACCCCGCCCCCGTTGTACTACCAGCACCACACTTTTAGTTCCAACCATACATCTTAGTTTGTTCAAAAAAAAAAGTTTTTCTCCATCAAGTTTTCTTGTGAAGAGATTAACAAGTGAAATTATTACGGGATAGGTTCGTATTGTTTGTGATAAGTCTCAATCTCCTTGTGATAAGGACGAGTTGTATATTTTTAGGAGTCTAAGCCTTATCTTGTTAAGAGGGCTGTTGTATTTATACCCAAAGTTCATAAGTTAATAAATCAAGTTGGTTCGACACCTAAATTTTACATGGTATCAGAGCCAAAATCACAGAAAAAATCTCTAAAATTTTCACTTTTCTTTCTCATCAATTGTTTCGATCTTCTTTATTTTCATAAACGTTCGTCTCTTGCGTGACAAGAAATCATGTCTAGCTTAGAAGAGAGTTCTTCTGCAACTAAGAAAGCTGTTGGTCAACAGCCAGAGACACATGTGGTGTCCCCTTACACCTTGTCAAGCTCCGACAACCCCGGTTCGATGATCTCGTCAGTTTTGTTAACAGGCGACAACTATAACGAGTGGGCAACGGAGATGTTAAACGCTCTTCAAGCTAAACGCAAGACAGGTTTCATTAATGGAACGATCCCTAAACCAGCTGGTGACGATCCCAATTTGGAGAATAGGATGACGGTGAACTCCATGATTGTTGGTTGGATAAGGACTTCGATCGAACCAAAGGTCAAGTCCACTGTAACATTTATCGCCAACGCTCATCGGTTGTGGTTGGATTTGAAGCAGCGCTTCTCTGTTGGGAACAAGGTGCGTGTTCATCAACTTAAAAGTCAGCTTGCGTCTTGTCGACAAGAGGGTCAAGCGGTTATCGACTACTATGGCAAACTGTGTTCTCTTTGGGAGGAATATCATATTTACAAGCCTCTCACAGTGTGTTCTTGTGGCTTGTGTACCTGTGGAGCTACCTCTGCTCCGGCTAAAGAAAGGGAGGAAGAGAAGGTTCATCAGTTCGTATTGGGTCTCGATAAATCCAGGTTTGGTGGTTTGTGTGCCACTCTTGATGCGATGGATCCTCGTACTTCTCTCGGTGAAGTTTATAGCCGAGTAATAAGAGAGGAACAGAGGTTGTGTTCTAATCGTCAACGAGAACAAAAAGAGAAGGCTGTGGGTTTTCTTACTCGTCCTGATGCTACTGGTGGAAGCAAACCAGACTCCATTGTAAGCAAGAGTCGTCTCTCTTGTTCTCACTGCGGGCACACTGGTCATGACAAACGTGACTGTTGGCAGCTCGTCGGCTTCCCAGACTGGTGGACAGAGAGGTCTGAAAAGAGTAATAATGGTCGTGGTTCCAGCAGCAGAGGAAGAGGCGGTCGTGGTTCTCCTTCCAACAGCGGTGGCCGTGGACGTAGTCAGATGGTTGCTGCACATGCTACCAGCTCGAACTCCTCTGTTTTTCCTAAGTTTACACAAGAACACTTGAAGGCTTTTACCCAGTTTCTTCAAGAAAAATCCAACAATAGCACTTCCGCAGGCGACAGTTCCAACAAGTTGTCTGTTAAGCTTAAGCTTGGCAATGTTATTTTGGATACTGGAGCATCTCATCACATGACAGGGAATCTCTCCTTACTCATCAATGTGGTTCCTATTTCACCAAGTCCAGTTGGATTTACTGATGGAAGTAAAACCTTTGCTATAAGCATGGGAGTGTTTCCACTCTCAAACAATGTCAAGTTGACTAATGGTCTCTTTGTGCCTTCACTCAACTGCACATTGATCTCTGTTTCAAAAATATTGAAACAAACAAAGTGTCTTGCCACGTTCTCTGACACTATTTGTTTTTTACAGGACCATTTTTCGAAGACTTTGATTGGAAGCGGTGAAGAGCGTGATGGTGTGTATTATCTTACAGATGTGGCTACAACAAAGATTCATATGGCAAGTGCGATTTTTGATCAGGCTTTGTGGCATCGACGTTTAGGACATCCTAGTTTTTCGGTTCTTTCGGCTTACCTATGTTTTCTTGTTCCTCGTCTTCTGTTAGCTCTTCGTCTTGTGACGTATGTTTTTAGAACTAAACAAACCAGAACAGTTTCTCCGATTAGCATTAATAAAACAACAGATTGTTTTTCAATGATTCATTGTGATGTTTGGGGTTCGTATCGTGTCCCTTCTTCTTTTGGTGCAGTCTATTTTTTGACAATCGTTGATGATTTTTCAAGAGCTGTTTGGACATATCTTTTACTTGAAAAATCTGAAGTGCGTGGTGTTCCGTAAAATTTCTTGACAAACACGGAAAGACAGTTTGGTAAAGCGATCAAGACAGTTCGAACCGACAATGGCACAAAATTCATGTGCCTTTCCCCTTATTTTCGTGCCAATGGTATTGTCCATCAGACGTCTTGTGTGGCTATGCCTCAGCAGAATGGTCGAGTAGAACGGAAGCATCGACACATTCTCAATGTTGCTAGGGCTTTGTTGTTTCAGGCAAGTTTGCCTATCAAGTTTTGGGGTGAAGTTGTGCTCACTGCCGCCTATTTGATCAACCGTACTCCATCTACTCTTCATTCTGGTCGCAGTCCTTATGAAATTCTTCATGATTGCAAGCCTGCTTATGATCAGCTCCGAGTGTTTGGTTCTGCGTGTTATGTTCATCGTACTACAAGGGACAAGGATAAGGTATGTCAACATAGCCGCAAGTGTGTATTTGTGGGTTATCCTGTTGGCAAAAAAGGTTGGAAGGCGTTTGATATTGAACGCAACGAGTTTCTTGTGTTTCGTGATGTTGCCTTTCAAGAAGATGTGTTTCGTTATGCGGTTGTGTCTTCTTCTCCAACTGTTGTGTCTTCGTCTCCGACTTCTTGTGATGATGATTGGATAGTTAGTACTTCGGGTGATAGGGGGAGCAATGTTGTTTCTCCTGTAGTTTCTCTTCCGCCGTCTCCAGTTGTTGCTTCTCCAACTGTCGACATTGTCCGAATGATGATGAGTCTTCTCCTTCTACAGAGTTGGAGAATTCGGATCATTCCTCTCCAGTTTCCCTGCCGGTTAATCCTCCTACTCCTGAGCTTGTTGCTCCGACAGTTCCTCCTGTTTCACAGGTTCTACAGTCTTCTCCTGCGCCACGACACAGTAAGCGTACACCTAAGCCATCTGTGAGATTGACTGATTATGTTCTCTACAATGCCAATTACACACCATCTTCCTCACACGCTCTTCCCGATCTTTCGTCTGTCTTCGACAACGGTCGAAGGTACGTCTCTGTTTCCTTTGACAGATTATGTTTTGGATGCTGATTTCTCACCAAGTCATCAGATCTTTTTAGCGGCTGTTACTGCTAACATTGAACCAAAACATTTTAAAGAGGCGGTTAAGATCAAAGAGTGGAATAATGCGATGACTAAAGAGGTTGATGCTCTTGAAGAAAATAAAACAGGGGAGTTGGTTGATTTGTCGCCTAACAAAGTAGCCATTGGTTGTCAATGGATCTACAAGACAAATATAATTCTGATGGTACTATAGAACGTTACAAAGCTAGGCTTGTTGCTCTTGGGAACAATCAGATTGAGGGGGAGGATTACAAGGAGACGTTTTCTCATGTTGTTTGTATGACGACTGTTCGCACTCTTCTTCGTATTGTGGCTGCTAAGCAATGGGAGGTTTACCAGATGGACGTCCACAATGCGTTTCTTCATGGTGACCTTGATGAGGAGGTTTACATGAAGTTTCCTCCGGAATTTCGTCACTCTCATTCTGGTAAGGTTTGGCGTCTTCGTAAGTCGTTGTACGGCTTGAAACAGGCTCCTCGGTGTTGGTTTAAGAAGCTCTATGATGCACTTCTTCGTTTTGGTTTTGTCCAATCCTATGATGATTATTCGCTTTTCTCCTATACTCGCAAAGGTCTTGAGTTGCGTGTGTTGATTTATGTCGATGATCTCATAATTTGTGGTAATGATCGTTATATGCTTCAAAAGTGCAAGGAGTATCTCAGCCGTTGTTTCTCTATGAAGGATCTTGGGAAGCTTAAATATTTCTTGGGTATTGAGGTGGCCCGTGGTCGTGAAGGTATCTTCTTGTCCCAGCGTAAGTACGCTCTTGATATTGTTGCTGATAGTGGGGATCTTGGTGCACGTCCTGTGTTTACTCCATTAGAACAGAATCATCATCTTGCTACCGATGATGGTCCTCTTCTCTCCAATCCTAAATCTTATCGCTGTCTTGTTGGTCGTTTGTTGTACTTGCTTCACACGCGTCCGGAGTTGAGCTACTCTGTTCATGTTTTGGCCCAATTTATGCAGTCACCGCGTGAGGTTCACATGGATGCTGCTTTGCGAGTGGTTCGTTACTTAAAGGGGTCGCCCGGATAGGGTATCATGCTTCATTCCTCTCCGGAGTTAATTCTTGAGGTCTATTGTGATTCGGACTGGAGTTCTTGTCCAATTACTCGTCATTCACTTAGTGCTTATGTTGTGTTACTTGGTGGTTCGCCAATTTCTTGGAAAACTAAAAAACAAAAGACTGTCTCTCACTCTTCCGCAGAGTCCGAGTATCAGGCAATGTCTTATGCTCTTAAAGAAATCAAATGGCTCCGCAAGTTGTTGAAGGAATTAGGCGTCGACCAGGCTGCGCCAGCTCGATTGTTTTGTGATAGCAAAGCTGCTATTTATATCGCTACTAGTCTTGTTTTTCACGAGAGAACTAAGCACATTGAGAACGACTGTCATGCTGTTCGTGATGCGGTTCGTGACGGCAGTATCTCCACACAACATGTCCGTACGACCGAGCAGCTCGCTGACATTTTTACGAAAGCCCTTGGTCGTGATCAGTTCCTCTATCTTATGTCCAAGTTGGGTACTCAGGATCTTCACACTCCAACGTGAGGGGGAGTATTACGTGATAGGTTCGTATTCTTTGTGATAAGTCTTAATCTCCTTGTGATAAGGACTAGTTGTATATTTTTAGGAGTCTAAGCCTTATTTTGTTAAGAGGGCTGTTGTATTTATACCCAAAGTTCATAAGTTAATAAAATCAAGTTGGTTCGACACCTAAGTTCTACAGAAATCTACAATATAAGCAAGTACGCGCCATGGGGTAGGGTTATGGTGGAGCACTGATTAAGTAGATACCGAAATATTTGCGTATCGCTCAAACTGCAATTTGTGGACCAACAGGTTATTTATTAGGATACTATTAAATTACGAGGAACAAGTACATGATGGAGAATGATATTTGAATTTAGAGACATGAAAACGCATTAATATTTCATCGTGGACATCTCATTGTCGAATGTAGTTTGGTGTAAATGAAATATACGAAGTAGTTTGAACTTAGAACATTTGTAACGTGTAATAAATACAACCGCAAATTGTTACAAATCGAACGCATGCGTTGCTTGTGCTTATTAAGTCGCTAAAATTGGGATGCCGAAAATAAGTTTCCCCTTTGTTTTTTTTTGGTTTCTCATTTGTTTGAAGAGTACAATGTCGAACAGAACACACAAAATAAATTTTAAGAGAGGAAACTGAAACTGAAACTAAAACAAAAACTAAATTTTAAGTCTCATGAAAAATTTAGAAAACAAAGCACAACCTTCGAAAGCCAATAACCCTTATTCATAGATATTTGGTCAACTTCAACAGAGACCAATATCTCAAACTGTTCCACTCTTCCACCACAAACCCAACACAAAACCACAAGTAGAACCGCTTTGTCCACACACTCTCTCTCTCTCTCAGTACCTGTAGTGAGGAGGCTTGTATGGTCCCTCAATTGGAATGCTGACGTAGTCAGATTGGTCCTTTGAAAGCTTGGTGAGCCTGGCTCCAAGCTTGCCCAAGTGAAGTGCTGCGACCTTCTCATCCAAATGCTTGGGAAGAACGTACACCTTCTTCTCGTACTTTCCGCTTGACTTCTCGTTCCAGAGCTCGAGCTGGGCAATCACCTGGTTGGTGAAAGAGCAAGACATGACGAAACTAGGGTGACCAGTGGCACAACCCAAGTTCATGAGACGACCCTCAGCCAAGACAATGATTCCGGTCTTGGTCTCTGGGAACACCCACCTGTCAGTCTGGGGCTTGATTGTGATACGCTTAACACCTGGGTAAGTCTCGAGTCCGAGCATGTCGATCTCGTTGTCAAAGTGACCAATGTTGCACACAATGGCGTTGTTCTTCATCTTGGTCATGTGGTCAACCATGATGATGTCCTTGTTACCGGTGGTGGTGACAAAGATGTCAGCTTCTGAGACAACATCCTCAAGGGTAAGAACCTGAAGACCTTCCATCAAAGCTTGAAGGGCACAGATGGGATCAATCTCAGTCACGATGACTCTGGCACCAGCAGTCTTCATGGCAGCAGCACAACCCTTTCCAACATCACCATATCCACAGACAACAGCGACCTTTCCAGCGATCATGACATCAGTAGCCCTCATGAGACCATCAGGGAGTGAGTGACGGCAACCGTACAAGTTGTCGAACTACAAGTAAAGAGCACAACTAGATTAGATAAGAGTACAACATCTCATAAAAATTGTCAAAACGTTAATCTCCATAAAACTGTAACCAAAGATACTCGCTACTAAATAGTATTAGTTTCAAGAAACAATTCAGATCTTGCATCTACTTAATTTAATCCGTTGTTGTTTAATCCTAACGCATCAGAAACTACAGATCTATATACCTAACATATTGTAAAAGGTGGTAAGTCAAATCAATACCTTGCTCTTGGTGACAGAGTCGTTGACGTTAATAGCAGGGAACAAAAGAGTTCCGTTTTGCTGCATCTGGTAAAGCCTCTTAACACCAGTGGTGGTTTCCTCAGAGACACCAACAAGTCTCTCCTTCATCTTGTGGTACTTCTTGGGGTCAACTTGGAGACCTTCCTTGATGATAGACAAGACGATCTGGAACTCAGGGTTATCAGTAGAAGTAGGGTCAGGGACCTGACCAGTCTTCTCAAAGATCTCCTCAGCCTTGACTCCCTCATGGATCAAAAGCGTGGCGTCACCACCATCGTCAACAATCAGGTCAGGGCCACCACCTGGACCCCAATCAAGAGCACGCTCCGTGCACCACCAGTACTCCTGAAGAGTCTCACCCTTCCAGGCGAAAACAGCGGCGGAGTCACGAGCGATCGCGGCGGCGGCGTGGTCTTGGGTGGAGAAGATGTTGCAGGAACACCATCTGACCTCAGCGCCGAGAGCGGTTAGGGTTTCGATGAGTACGGCGGTTTGGATGGTCATGTGAAGAGATCCGGTGATTCTAGCGCCTTTGAATGGCTGAGAAGGACCGAACTCAGTACGGCAAGCCATGAGTCCAGGCATCTCAACTTCGGCGAGCTCGAGTTCGAGACGACCGAAATCGGCTTGGGACATGTCTTTGACCTTGTATTCACGGCCACTTGAGGTCTTCTCAACGAGCAACGCCATCGTTGAAAGGGGAATCTCAGATATGGTTTCTAGATCTGAGATTTGAAACACTCGAAAGGGGGCAGAGATAGAGAGAAGAGTGTGTGCGAGGAGAAGAGAAAGGGAGTGAGAGAGTATATATAGATGAGGTCAAATTGGAATGGACGGTTCAGATTGTTTTGAGGGTTTGGTGGATCTGGTAGAAGTTGGTAATCCCGTATATGGCGGAACACGCTGCACGAGCAGCATGACTCGTGTTTGTGAGCTTTGTCGTGGGTTGATCCTTGATCGGACGGTGATGTGGGAGGAACTGCCACGTGGCTGTATTTTATTTGTTTTGGCGAATCGTATAGATCGTAGTTAGGGATGACTTATTTGAGAACCTAAACGGGCCTTCACGGTAGCCCACCAAAGAATGAATAGTTTTTCGATGACTATTCAAGAATTATACAAGGTTTTATTATTTAGTATTTACTGCATATTTCTATGTTTTTCCATTTTAGAAGTTACTACATATTATAACAGAATATCTTTTTGTTAAAATTTTTTATTGTACTATCATTAAAATTCATTGTAAATCTTATCATTTCCATATATTAAGAGTTTTACATATTAATATATACTCCCTCAGTTTCACGAGATATGTAATTTTAACATAATTCATACAAATTAAAGAACAATACTTGGGTTCACCCCCTTAGAAAATAAGAAAATAAAATCTGTATGCATTATTATAAAATTACAAACTTAAACCGCTTTTTAATAAACTCAAACCGACATATAATTCCGTTCTAATTGTAAAATCTAAACCCTAACCATCTCATTTGTGAACCCAAACCGACATAAAATTTTGTTCTACTTGTAAAATCTAAACCCTAAATATCTCATTTGTGAACCCAAACCAACATATAATTTCGTTCTAATTACAAAATCTAAACCCTAACATCTCATTTGTGAACCCCAACCGACATATAATTTCGTTCTACTTGTAAAATCTAAACCCTACCATCTCATTTGTGAACCCAAACCGACATATAATTTCGTTCTAATTATAAAATCTAAACCCTAACCACCTCATTTGTAAACCCAAACCGACATATAATTTCGTTTTAATTGTAAAATCTAAAACCTAACCTCTTTATTTGTAAACCCAAACCGACATATAATTTTGTTCTAATTTTAAAAATCTAAACCAAGCCAATATTTAACTTTCCTTAATTAAAAGTATACATAATTTGTTTCCTTAATTTGTTTTGCTTTTTAATTTAACCCTAATTTTGATTTATTTTTTTAAATGAAATATTAGATGGAAGATTCTGATTGGCTGAGAGAAGAGAGGGTGAACAAAAAAGTTCACCCTTAGGGTTGAACGTAAGTATTTTTCCAAATTAAAAAACTTTGAATTATACATGTATATGTTTAATAAAGTGACTAATAATTTAAATTAAATGAAAAAAATTAAGGGGTAAATTAGAAACTTAATGTAAAAAATCACATTAAAAAAAAAGAACAATACTTGGGTTCACTCTTAGGGGTGAACATCTTCATTCACCCCTTTATAAAATAAGGAAATAAAAACTGTATACATTATTATAATTATAAAATTAAAAACTTAAACCGCTCTTTTATAAACCCAAACCGATATATAATTTCATTCGAATTGTAAAATCTAAATTCTAACCATCTCATTTGTAAACCCAAACCGACATATAATTTCATTCTAATTGTAAAATCTAAATCCTAATCATCTCATTTGTAAACCCAAACCGACATATAATTTCATTCTAATTATAAAATCTAAACCCTAAGACCATCTTTACTGGTTGGTTGCTTCCCCAAATTCTTTTAATAAAAAATACAAATAGGAGAGAGGAAGGGAGAGAACGTTGCTGAAGTTACTTAGAGCATCATTACTCATGAAGAGAGTTGCTCAGATAAAATAATATAATAATGAGAAAGAAGGGAAAAAGCAGAGAATCGTTTCTTGGATTGCTTCCACAAGAAACGTTGCTCAGATAAAAGGGACAGGTGTAGTCCTTTTAATGGATACAATTAATAAAAAAATAATAAAAATATATATTTGATTAAAATAATATTTTCTTTTAAAGCAACCTTGTCTAAGTTGCTGGGTTAATGATGGTCTTAGTGTAGCAACGTTTCTCATACATTTTATACAGATGTCAGTTTCTTATTAGTTCTATATTAAAATATATTTTTTTTGGTTTTTTTTTAGCAACGGTGAATGGTTCTCTGCTGGTGATGCTCTAACCATCTCATTTGTAAACCCAAACCGATATTAATTTTGTTTTAGTTGTAAAATTTAAACCCTAACCATCTCATTTGTAAACCCAAACCGACATATAATTTCGTTCTAATTGTAAAATCTAAACCCTTACCATCTCAGTTGTAAATCCAAACCGATATAATTTTGTTCTAATTGTAAAATCTAAACTCTAACCATCTCATTTATAAACCCAAACCGACATATAATTTTGTTTTAATTGTAAAATCTAAACCCTAACCACTTCATTTATAAACACTACAAGAAAACATGAAAATAACGACTGCACTATTAGTCACTATTTAGTCGCTAAATAGTGTTTTACGACTATATAACGACTAAAACATGTTGTCGTAAATCGTTAGTCGGTAAGAAATATTAGTCGTAAATTAGTCACTAAATAGCGACTATGTTACGACTAAAGGTCGCAGTCGTAAACGTAGTCGTAATGTAGTCCTAAATTTAGCGACTACGTAATGACTAATTTTACGATTACAAACATTAGTCGTAACATAGTCACCAAATTTAGTGACTAATTAACCACTAATTACCAACTATAGTTGTATTTTAAGTATTTATACATTATTGTATTTATACAGTATTTATACAAATTATATATATATATTTTATTAATTGATTTAAATACATTTAAATTATGAATAATAATTTAAAACATATTTCGAATACTATATTGATTATTCTAAGCCATGATTACAAAAAAAAACTGTATTACAAAATAAAATTAAAAATCAGAACTAAAAAAAGAATACTTCATCCTCCTCAAAAAAACATAATTAGAAAAAGAATAGATGAACAACTACATAATAAATGGTTTGTAGCACATTCACAATTGCTTTGTATTCCATCATTGAAACCTAAGTAGTTCCCACTAATGTTCCAAGATCAAGTGGAAAAATAGAAACACGGCAGCATCGGTATGTTCAATGGTAGGATTGCTAGGGAGAGTTGTTTCAGTCACATACTTTGAACAGCAGTTGTGCCGCCAACGAATGATGTTAAAGCTCCCATGATCACAAAGACTAAGAAGTCGTTTATTCTTCTGCGAGATGAATAATCGTATTAAGACACCGTTAACCGAAAAATATGCATAACAGGGTGTTTTCATGTCACAAGTGAAAGATTGCCAAATAATTTCCATAACAAAAAGTGAGAGAGATTCGCGGTGCAAAGAACTCTTAGTCTCTTACCTTACCAACACAGTTGGAAATCCGGAGGCAGTGATGGTCAAACTGCTCAACGCAGCGCTTACATGTGGGAGAGTGTTTAGATCGCACCGGTCTAATTATCTGAGTAAAGTATGACAATCCTAGTTAGAAAAAGAAAAAAATGTTGGGTTTCACATTAAAAAACGGGTTTCTGCGGAAAAACCTTGCAGGTAAGGCAGAGCTGGGACCAGTTTCCTTTCCATTAGGGGCTATAAAAATTGAAACCAATCAAAGGGTCCTGAAACCATCACAAGACGAGAGGCTCAAACAACTGAACACTGATTTAGTTTGTTCACTATCAAAATAAAAGAAAAAAAAACTGTAGACACAAAACTAGTATGGCTTGCCTCTCTAATTGAAATCTAATCTATTCAAAATCAAAATAAAAACACAAACTTGTAAGGCAAAGTTTAATTAATTCCTTGGAAATTGGGTTGGAAAGAGACGAGACTCTCAATTCGAAAACCAAACCTAGCAATTTTGACTAACATGGACTCGCAGAAAAAGTGTTAAGTAACCAAAATCTATGCTCGATCCGAATTAATCTGAAATACCTATCTTCTTCCAGCCAACTGCTTCTTCAAGCTTCTTGACATGTTCTTCAACTTCTCCAAATCCAGTCTATTGATCACAAACAACAAAATAATATAGTAAACAAAACTCACATGTTCAAACCATATATAAGCTTCTAAGACACAGACACAAACACAAACACATACACATACCAGATTTTATCAAATAAAATCACCAAAACTGAGGTGACTATGAACTAAGTCGATTTCAAAGATCCGGGAACCTCCTTGAAAACCCTAATTGTGCCCATTAAACAAAGACGAATTTCAAGAATCACAAAGTCTTCAATTGACAGAAAAGCTTGGATTTTTCGAGGTTGAAACGTAAAATCAGCGGTTCAAATTACAGAGAAAGCTTGGTATTTGAGAGCAGAGACGAGAAATTAAATAAGGAAGAGTCAATAAAAATCTTCGACAGAGAACAGGGGGAGGTGAGTAGATAAAGAAACAGATCTGAAATGTTTAGGTCTAATTGTTTTTTTCGAGAAGTCATAGAGATAAGGGGGAAGTGAGTAGAGAAAGAAGACTTACCCGGCAGNCTCTAATTGAAATCTAATCTATTCAAAATCAAAATAAAAACACAAACTTGTAAGGCAAAGTTTAATTAATTCCTTGGAAATTGGGTTGGAAAGAGACGAGACTCTCAATTCGAAAACCAAACCTAGCAATTTTGACTAACATGGACTCGCAGAAAAAGTGTTAAGTAACCAAAATCTATGCTCGATCCGAATTAATCTGAAATACCTATCTTCTTCCAGCCAACTGCTTCTTCAAGCTTCTTGACATGTTCTTCAACTTCTCCAAATCCAGTCTATTGATCACAAACAACAAAATAATATAGTAAACAAAACTCACATGTTCAAACCATATATAAGCTTCTAAGACACAGACACAAACACAAACACATACACATACCAGATTTTATCAAATAAAATCACCAAAACTGAGGTGACTATGAACTAAGTCAATTTCAAAGATCCGGGAACCTCCTTGAAAACCCTAATTGTGCCCATTAAACAAAGACGAATTTCAAGAATCACAAAGTCTTCAATTGACAGAAAAGCTTGGATTTTTCGAGGTTGAAACGTAAAATCAGCGGTTCAAATTACAGAGAAAGCTTGGTATTTGAGAGCAGAGACGAGAAATTAAATAAGGAAGAGTCAATAAAAATCTTCGACAGAGAACAGGGGGAGGTGAGTAGATAAAGAAACAGATCTGAAATGTTTAGGTCTAATTGTTTTTGTCGAGAAGTCATAGAGATAAGGGGGAAGTGAGTAGAGAAAGAAGACTTACCCGGCAGTTCAACTTGACGAGACGTGGAAGACGACGGTCGGAGGTTTGGCTGGACAGAGTCATCGCGATTCGAAGAAATGAGAGTGAGAGTTTTTCGGAAAGAGTTTCAAGAGTGATAATGATTTTTTTTTCTAAGTGTAGTGTCGAGGAATGGAGGCAGATCTAGGGTAGGTTTTTCTCTTTTTTTTATTTTTGTTAACGCGTGAAGGGTTTGTTGATTTTTTCTGTTTTTTTGTTGGCCAAATTTTGAATTATATCAAAACTCAAAGTGATACAAAAGCCTTTAAGGCCTAAACTAAATGATTAGTTTTAGGTTTTTTTGTCAACAATTAGATTTAGTTTTTAAAATGACTAATTTAATCAGTTTTATAAGTAAATAGTTTTTGAAAATATTATGTATATGTATACACTAAATAGTTTTAGATATAGATTTTATTTTATACACATAGTGGTTATATTTTGGTTAAATGGTTTACAATTTTATTTCTATATACTATGCATTATAAAAGTTTAAAATTTATGTTATAGGGTTTAAATTACAGGGTTTGGAGTATAGGTTTATGATTTGGGGTTAAGCTTTGAATTTATGATTTATTTTTAAGATTTAGAGTTTATGATTTAGGTTTTAGAGTTTAGTTAAGGGTTTGGGGTTAAATTTT
>NC_025696.1:20095281-20117132 GCF_000633955.1 Camelina sativa
AACGCGTGAAGGGTTTGTTGATTTTTTCTGTTTTTTTGTTGGCCAAATTTTGAATTATATCAAAACTCAAAGTGATACAAAAGCCTTTAAGGCCTAAACTAAATGATTAGTTTTAGGTTTTTTTGTCAACAATTAGATTTAGTTTTTAAAATGACTAATTTAATCAGTTTTATAAGTAAATAGTTTTTGAAAATATTATGTATATGTATACACTAAATAGTTTTAGATATAGATTTTATTTTATACACATAGTGGTTATATTTTGGTTAAATGGTTTACAATTTTATTTCTATATACTATGCATTATAAAAGTTTAAAATTTATGTTATAGGGTTTAAATTACAGGGTTTGGAGTATAGGTTTATGATTTGGGGTTAAGCTTTGAATTTATGATTTATTTTTAAGATTTAGAGTTTATGATTTAGGTTTTAGAGTTTAGTTAAGGGTTTGGGGTTAAATTTTGAAAATTTTGATTTTCTTAAACAGCGACTAATATGTGACTTCTTAGAGACATTTACTATGAGTCACATATTAGTCACTAAATTGGTGACTATTTAGCAACTACATATTTTGGTGTGCAATATAGTCATAAAATAGTCGCTAAATTACGACTAAATTAGCAACTACGATATGTAGTCGTAAAAAAATGACTGATATACAACCAAATATATGTAGTCGTAAAATAGTTGCTAAATAGTTGCTATTTAGTCGCCAAAAATGACGACTACATATATAGTCGCCAATTGTAGTCGTAAAATCCATGTTTTCTTGTAGTGAAACCAAAACCGATATATAATTTCGTTTTAATTGTAAAATCTAAACTGTAATCACCTTACATTTGTAAACCCGAACCGACACATAATTTTATTCTAATTTTAAAATCTAAACCAAGCCAATATTTAACTTTCCTTAATTATAAGTATACAGAATTTATTTTTTTAATTTGTTTTGCTTTTTAATTTAATTTTGATTTATTTTTAAAATGAAATATTAGATTGAAGATTTTGATTGGTTCAGAGGAGAGGGGGTGAATGAAGCTAGGGGTAAAACCTAAGTATTTTTCAAACAAAAATTGACAAAATTTTAGAATGAGTTACTTACAACGATATGTTACGCTATAAATGCATTCACCACCACCATATTGCGGCATTCACCACGGGCACATGTTATTGAGATGGTTGCTTAGAGTTTATTGTCACCAAGGAACATCAAACATGTATTATTCAAATATATGGAACGACGTGCATACTGGAGCAGCCGGTCTCTTAGCGGATGTATCCACAAAAGTCACACAAGGGTTGCTACTTGCTAGTCATGAGTCATGACTAGCAATATGTAAGATATATGCAGTGTAATTTCATTGGTCACAAAATATGATTTCTTATTCTTCCTCACGTAATTAAATGCCAAGAATATAGAGAAGTAGACCAAGAGTGGTAACAAAAAAAAACACATCTATAGAGCATAAATGATCAACCTAATAAGAAGGAAAATTGTAGCTATGATGATCAGGATTATGCCATTAACAAATAGGAGTAGATTAAGTAGTGTATTGTGCTTTCTAATTCTTTTAGAATTAGAATATCTTTTCAATTTACCATCTTCCTTTCAGTTCGTTCCATTAGACAACTTAACCAGATTAACCAAATGTTCAACAACTAAAGCTATAAATACTTAAAATCTGTAATTATATGATATCCCAAATTTTGTTCTAAATCAGTTCATCATCCCGCTTGTATCAGTTTAGATCACCCACTCGAATTGGCTCACAATGCATTGCTCTCTAGTCTCTAGTGTATCACTTTCACTCTAGAGTCGCTTAAATTGCATCATCATTCTTCTGCCATGAATTCCCCATGTTTGAAATCATTTAATTATGAGATCTCGTTCGTCTCATTGGCCCACGAGAGACGTCCCATGTTCTCCGCTTATTGTAAAACGGCATATTTCTAATTAAATGCTTTAGATCCATGTGAACTTTTCTGTTTTTTTTTCCTCCTTATTAATATTGTTTTTTCTTTCTTTTTACATTTATCAACTTTTTTTTTTTTTTTTTTTTTTTTAAAAAAAACCAATTTTATTAATGGGCCTCATCCCTTAACGGGCTTAAGGCCTGTAAACCAAACGACTACAGTTACAAAACAGAAAACAAATTCCGGTGAACGGAAACAGATTACAAGGTTGAAGCCGGGCGGTTAAGCGGAGGCAGAGACTCAGATCTACTATTTTCGGCGAATACAAAGCCCACAACTTTGCGACTACGTCGCCGGATAGGTTCTTTGACCGGAGTATTCGGATCCGGTCTCCGAACCGCCACCAGCGACAAGCCTGACCCTCCACAAGCCTTCCGGAGTAGAACAACTCTCCGACACTCCGCCACCCAATGAATGTCGAATCCCCTACCTAGCAAAACGACATACTCAGATCCAAGCCCTTGTTCTCCGAAGCCGTGAACCGAAAAGTTTTCCGGAGGTAAAGCAAACTTCAGATCTGGTTTGGTGGAAACAAAGACACGGTGGCTAGAGAGAGGAGGAGGCTCGACAACCTCTCAATCGCCAGAGATCCGTGTTAGCCTTCTAAGATCCGGAGAGGATCCGCCATTAACCACCCAACAACCATCAGAAAACCCACCAACCCACAAGCGCCTTCTGCCGCCGTCGCAGCCTCCAACCATGCGGATGAGCCGTGAAAGACTGCTCTGCATCTCCAGCGGCGTCTTCAAACCAGGAGGAACCAGAACGACGCCTTTCGTCCACCGGGAAGGGGCCACAACTGCAACACTTGCCGAAAAACCACACCACTCCGATGTCAGAGAAGAGAGCTTCCCTCACTCCTGTAGCGGTTTGAAATCCTAACCAATCTATGAAGATCCGAGCCAAAAACAAACGAAAAAGAAGAAAGGAAAAGTAGATCTGAGAAAAACTTTTGGAGAGAGAAGAGAAAGAAGCTACAGGAACGATTGTCCTTTTTCAGTTTGAAATCTTTTCGGCATTATATTTATCAACTTTAGCTAATTGGTTTTTACGATCTGTCAATAGTATCATACTGAAATAGAATATACAGAAAAACTGAAATCTGCAACTTTTTTATCTATTGGTGGATGTATATCTGTAGTGTAAATTTATATTTTGGTCCAAAATTTTAGAAACTTTAAATACCAGTATGAATCCATATTAAAGTTAGGTTTGAAAAATAAAACAACAACTTGTTTTTGAAGAATATAATATTATAATAAGTGCAAATAAAATAGACACCAAGCGTTTACACTTTAGTGGCATAGTGACTGTGTGTGTGCTGTTTCGATCTGGACCTGCGCGTGTAGGAGCGTCGGTGGATCTGATCACAAAACCAGACTTTCAATAAATTAATACTAGACATTATGTTGTGATTTAGAAAGAATTGTAATATTTCAAGCAACCGACAGTGAGAATCATAGCAATTATGTGGGGATGTGCGTTTCTTTTTCTCTTTGTTTCCACACGATGCAGATCTAATACATGGTTCTCTTTTTTTGTTTATAAATTTATAAAGTGTTGTATGAATTTTAAAAAGATTTAATCGTTCTCTATAGAAACGATATATATGTTGCTATTAAACGAATAATGTATACTTTAATATTAATAGTAAGTCGCCATAATATTTCACATTTGTGTCATACGTAACAAGCAACATGTGGACTGTAGTAGTATAAATAAGTTCAAAACTGTTGGCACTGATATAATCCCAAAGACTTTAAGCAATAAAAAGGTTATTTAATAAAGTTTTTAAAAGAAATCGATAAAAAGACAGTTCGCCCTAGCCGCTCTTTCTCTGGCACAACCATCAAGATTTTTTCTCTGGTGACGTCGATTCCGATCAGCATCGCTGGGCTTTGGTTGTGTCATCTCCATCATCTCCATCATCTCCTCTGTCTGTTAATCTCGTTCATGTCCTCTTTTAGTTTCACCGGCGACCTCCTGAGATTCCAGATCTCATCTCCGGTACTGCATCCTTTTCTTCTACTCACCATCTCTCCGCTGTCTCCGTCTCCCTCTCTCGGTGAGGTTGCTCGCCTGAGTACCCAGCTGTCTGAGTCCATCCCTCAATTCCCCGAATGCCCTTGTACCTTTGGAGACTATCTCTCAATCTGGCCTCTTCCACAGTCAACCTCAACATCTCACCGCTCCTCGGATTTATATCCCCTCTCCAAGTGTTTTACTTGGCTGCAGTTGGACGGGAGCTCTGTGTTGACGCCAGAGCCTCTGAAGATCTTGACGAAGAAACCCAAAACCGCGGCTTGCTCTGTTCCAACCTCGTTCTCTCTTTGGCCCAGGTTTGCTCTCCATTCATACCCCGGAATCCTGGTAGATAGTCTACTTTGTCTAGACTATAGCTCATCCCTGCACTGGAACATACTCACACCCGCTTATACTTGCTTCATTTCAAGTCCAAATTGTTTAGTACTGATGTGTTCTGTTTGGTCAAGACGAGGTTCCCTCGATAGCAGAATATTGGTTTCTTATAATTTGCTTGAGTACATGTTGTGTCGAATTCAGTGTGAATCCAAAGTTTGATCTAAACTCCACTCTCTCCCACCCTAGACAACACTTGGTTTGCTTAGTTGGATCACTAGTTCGAAGACTGCTTCTGATCCCTAAGTCACTATTATTGATAGAATGGTATAAGAGCCTTTTGAAAACCGTGTTTATCGGATTTCCTAGGGATGTTCTCTCTGATGGAGCTAGTTTGGTAAAGCTTGGCATTATGATCCCACCTCTACAGAGTTGGGGTTACCAAGCCTTCACCAGCCTCCTATATCCACTTCGCCTGTTTGCAAAGATCTCAAAACCGCAAACCATCTACTTTATGAAGCCCCCTCATAGAATCTTGAAGAGCAGTGGCATTATGACCCCTATTCCATGGAGCAGTGGTTACCACAAACTCTTTAAGCTCTTCTCACTCAACCTTGGACCTGCAACTACTTTAGTAGCGATCAGCCCTCAGAGCTCCACCCTTGCTCGACCTCTCATCAAAGCTCTACCTAGAGTAGCCTCCCTCACTTCGGTGAGACAGTCAGCTTTGAACCTTTCACCGCCAAATAGTCTTCGAATCAAGACAATGGCCACCCTTTTCTCCTTTGATCTGCTCAAGGACTTCACATCGACTTGTCTTGATCTCACAGGTTCCATTCTGCTTCCTAGCATGTGGTCCATAGCTCTCAAGCTTTTAGTATCGATTGTCTCTATCTTTATCTGCTTCCTTGTTGTTTTATGCTTTGGGCAAGTTCCTTTCATGTTGTATACTAAAAACATTTTCTACCTTGTATGTTACTTTCTATGTTAATGGAATGATAACATCTGTTTAATCAAAAAAAAGAAAAATGTTATTTAATAAATTTTCTTGGAAGTTATGGAACTGGTAGTGCCATAGTGGTAGGTTTATGAAATCAATTACACAAAATAAGAGTACTCGATCGATTACGACATTCGATCCTTTTTAATCGACCGGAAAAGGACAACACTCTTGTGGTGTCGATTTCAGTGTAGCCTTTGGCACCAAAAATAATATTTCTGTATTTTGACCAATAATGTCTTCCATTGGTAATGGCCATTAAAACCATCTCCAACCAGAGATGGTTTTACTCCAACTTATTTTTTCATATTTGATTCCAAAAGAGAATATTCTAAGAATATTATTCTTATATCTTATTATTAATTTATATAATGATCCTTTATTTATTAAAATTACAAACTTGACCCAATTATCTTATTTATAGCAAAAAACATTTAGCATGTTATTTATATTTAAAATTTATTATTGAACAACATTACATTACACAACATTCATTAATTATTAGTGTTTGTTGTATTAAGTTGTTTTAAATCTTTAGTTTAAGTCATATTATGTATTTTAAATTTTATTGGTAGTAATGCTATTTTGTACTTTTGTTTGTATTTTCTATTTTCTATGTAATATATGTTAATCATAGAATTTTAAAATTATTATTTATAAGTTTAAGTATAAAATAATAATATTTAACTATATTTAGATATAAAATATAAATCTATATAAATTTAAGGAACTGATTTGCAAATAAAAAAGCTCAACTCCAAAATGAAAAAAATGAATTAAAAGTCTCCAAATATAGAGATCTCTATTTTGCAGATAAAAATATAGTGGGGTTGGAGAAGGTTTTTCTCCAAAATGGAGTTTGCATATGAGTTGGAGATGGTCTAATCTCTATATAATTAAAATAAGAGTATGTTTGTGTAAATGTCCAAAATTTTCATTATATTTACTGAACTTACCACTTAGGCCCCGATTGGTGAAGGTTTTTAAGAATTTAAAAACATTTTAAAGTGTTAAAAGCATTTTATTTACCAATCAGACTTTTATGACTTTTTTATTTTTTAAAGTTTCAACAAGTCTGGAGAGGTCTGGTGAAGTTTGTAGGCAAGTCTGGTGAAGTCTGGTGAAATTTATGCACAAGTCTACTGAAGTCTGGACAAGTGTGGTGAAGTCTGTTTTGACTACAATCCAGACACTTATTTCCTTTTTCTATTCTCATTTTTAATTTTATATCTTTTATTTTAATAAGGGTATATATATTCCCAAAACCTAATGAGCAAGGATGCTAGGATATATTCTATTTTCTGAGTTTTCCTGCACCTTGAGACTTTTATAAGCTATTTCTGGAGATTAGAGATTCATCCTCTTTGACAATTTGGAGAAGATTTCTAAACTCTTTCCTCATTTTATTTAATCAATTTAATTATGTTTTCTTCCTCTCTTTGTGTTGTTGCTTTCAATATGTGTGAGTAGTCACCTAATTGGGGTTTAGGGTTCTAAGTAGGGGATCAAATGATTTAATGGTTTAATTGTTGCTTGGGAATTCTATTTTCTTTGTGGTTCTTTGATTCATATGCTCTTAATGCTAGAATAGGACTGATCACCTTGTTCTAGATTCTAGGTCTTTCTATGCATCACAAGTGTTTGATAGAATGCCTGAACCAATATGAATTGAGCAATATTTCTCTAACCTGCGAAAGTTGATGTTAGGGGATATTGTGAACTTAGTGAACTTGTTTGATAATGCAAATTTGATTAGGAGATTACAAATAAAAGTTTAGTAATTGAGTAGTCAACTTTAGTGATTAATACCTTGAAAGAGGGTTAGTCAAATCTTGTGTTCATGTTCTAGAACGGTTCTTAACTATTGAATTCCTTGTTTCATTTTCCCATTGGTCATTGATCTCTGAAATACCCTATAGCCCAATGTTTTAATCCCATAAGTTAAATCATTTTATTTATTGCATTTTTATTTACAATTTCTGAAACCAAACAAACAAACTTTCGTTCGCTTTAGCTATTTACAAGTCTCACAAATCTTTAGTGTACCATTGGTCCTTGTGGATTCGACCCCGTATATACTGCCTTGCGGTTAAGTGTATCGGATAAATACTCGAGCAATCAGACGTCGTTTTGAGAAACCAAATAAATAACTTTTTTTAGTTAAAACGACGTCGTTTCTTCTCTCTTACTCCTTTTTTCCCGATTTATAAAAGCTTCTTGGGAAACTCCATTACAATAAGCCAATGATTGTAAATAATCAACATAGAGCTTTATAAGAAGATCTCTGAGTAATTCAAAAAGCTTAAAGCTTAGAGATGGGAGAGTGGTAAAAAGTAGCACGAGATAAATAAGTGACTTTCATGGTCTCCTTGATTTTGAACTCAATAGTCACCACCGACAGATTCCTCCCATTCCTCACCACCGATGCCTCCACAACCAATTCAGACTGCAAAATTTCTCACACAAATTAAGCTTCTTCTCTGATTCGAAGATCCAAAAATCTTAAAAGAATGAATGGCTTACCGAGATAGGAGCAGAAGAGAGATAAGACGTACTCAATTCACCAAGGAAGAGATGTTTATCTTTAGAGACAACAGTTTTCACACAAGCCATAGATACTCTCTCTCTGCAATTGACGCGACTGCTCCTCCATGTAACCCATTAAAGAAATTCTAATAATCACAACAAAACCCAAATCAAAGATCGAAACTTTAATTTTCACAAAAAAAAGATCAAAACATTACGAAACCCATTTGATTCAATTGAAACAAAAAAAAACAGAGAAGAAGAAGAAGATTACGGATAAGGAAGGTGTGACGATGACAGAGCAAGAGACACGACCGCGTGAGATGAAGAGAGCTTTGGTGTTGCTTTGAAATAAGATTGAGAAAGAGTCAGATGAGGTGAATTCGTTGACAGATGAGTCATGGGCGATTGCTTTGAAGAAATCAGCAACTATCAATACAATATTTGGATCGATCTCTTTGGATGCCGTCGTCGTCTCTGATGAAACCGGAGGAGTCGGCATCGTCATGTCTGTGGTTCCGCTCCCAGTTTCTCGGAATTTTTCCCAATTCATTTTTCCCACTACAGATTGGAGATTCCGGCGTCATTGACGTCACTCGCCCAGTTGAAGTAGCATTTCTTTGTTTAATTGATTTGGGGATTTTTTTTTAAATTTGTAGGGTTTTTGGGTTCAATCCTCAAATCGGGAAAGAAGGAAGAAAAGTAAGAAAAGAGGAATAAAGAAAAAACGATGTCGTTTAACCAAAAGAAGTTATTTTTTTGTTTTTCAAAACGACGTTGTTTCATATGTGGCGTCCACGTAAGCAGCCGTTGACGGTCTCTTAACACCGTTAAGGCTTATGTAAGTAATAACATATTTTAATGAGTTGGAGCAGCGAATTTGAATTTTATTGAACTTAATGTATGAATTTGCACAATATTAAACATGGTGTAGGAATCGAACATACCTCTATAGCTGGGGTATAAAATTACCGATTTTCCGTTATATAGCTATTAAAACATATATGACGAGAACTTACGATAGATTAAAGTAGAATTCATCGAACTACAACTCTTCAAAGCTAATGATTGGATGAAAAGTAGGCAAAATTGGCTATGAAGAATATCGATATCTTTTGCTATATATATTCTCATCTAATCGCAAGGTAAAGTTACATTCTTATATGGATTCGACAAGCCGATCCAACCCAATGTGAGTAGCACCAAGCTCTTCACCAATTTTCCATCTCCTCATTATCGACGATAGCTTGTTCTTTTATCGGGCCAAGAGTGGTGAGGCAAGTGCACTAATTAATAAGCATCATTATACGCTAATAGTGAGACTTCGAGTCAAAAGGTCAACAAGTCAAATTCGAGCATTCTGTTATTGAAAGTTGCACTAATGAACCTGCATTATAGCTTGGATTTTTTTGATTAGCAACCTGCAACTCTTCCATGATACGTGGGAATGTTGATATAGTTCAGAAGAGAATCAAAGCTGAAACAAACTTAGAAAAAGAAAAGGTAATTGGGGGTCTCTTCGACTCTTCCTGTCCTGAAAAAGCAGCTCTTTGGCCCTGTTTGTTATGGTGTCTCTGTGACTCATTCCAGCGATCAAAATTTAAAACGTTGATATGGCCAAATATATAGTGATAAATGTAAAAACTGTTACTGCGATTATTTTTATGGAGGTTGCCGGTGTGTTCATGTGTTGCCAGAAAAAAGGCGACAGCTAAAACAATTGCTGCGACTCCTTTTTCATATGAGGTGACTCTTTTTAACAGAAACTGTGATTCATATCTAAGTTTTAAATACCGGCACGTTAATTTTTCTATCGCCGAAAGTGGTCGCAGCGACTATGTAAACGAAGAGAGCTTTTGCTTTTTTGCTTAAATATTAAAAATTGTTATATTTATTTAGAGCTAGGAAATTTTTGAATTGACCGAACTAAGTGATTTTTTTATACAAAATAATTTATTGAAATGTAATTTTTTTAAAATGAAAAATATTTGTTAAATATTAGTCTCTATCAAAAGTGTTTGTTAAAATGTACTAAAAATTATTGCAAAAATCATCTTTCAAACACAGAAAAATGTAACACAATTATCTTCAAAACTTGAAATTTGATATTTCATTCCTTTGTCTAGGCAAAACAATGAAGTATAAAAAGAAAGAAATAGTTTTTTCTAGGTAATAAAATATCTTAAGAAGTAGATATTTTTGGAGTAATAATATCGTACGACTTTAATTTAGTAAAAGAATAGTCTCACTCTCATGTCACCATGTCGACACCTCAATAAGAATAGTTTCACATTACTTTTATCATTTTTTTTTTTTTGTCTACAAAAGATCAGCTCAAACGAGCCAATGGGAAGGAAAATTGTTTACAAACAGAACATGATGCGGAGATGTACGCGCTTGGCGTGCCAAAGAGTCCGCAGTTACATTAGCTTTTCTTGAAATATAAGATAAAGAGAAAAAAGAAAATTCTTCTCTATCCATCGTGATGTCGTCCAAGTACGTCGAGAAAGCTGGCCAGTCAGAAGGAGAAGACACCATCTTCACCAAATCCGCACAGTCCGTATAGAAAGCCACGTCCCGGAAGTCATGGCCAATCATGCACCGCATCGCCCACAGGAAAGCTTCAGCTTCGGCATGTAATGGAGATAGACTTCGACGAAAACTCCTTGCGCCCATCAGCGGCGACGTAGCCTGTAGTGAGATACAACACCATCCAGCGCCTGCAAATTGGTCTCCTGCTTTCCAGGAACCATCTATGAAGCAGCGGTAACCCGAGAACTCAGTTGGAAGTGTGTTCGTGGCCGCCGGAACCGATAAACCTACAGGGAATAAAACAGGGGTACCGATATCCTCCTCGAGTTGTGCCTTCTGCCACCCTGTAGCTTCGCCTTCTGCAATCCTAACAATATCCTCCGGTTTCTCCATAATATTTTCATAAACTCGTGCATTCCAGGCTTTCCAAATATATCACATTACTTTTATCATATGATTCACCATTCACGACCTCAAAAAGAATTATTATTTTTAATTACGAAACGATATCATAAGGCTATGCTTTTCGTATTTTATTGTATTTTCTTTGTTAGGTGGACTTCAAGTTATGCAGCCTAGAAATCTGAGGTTGGTGAAGTATCCCCAATTAAAAAAGTCCTCCTCTATTAATCTACCCACATGGAAAAATTCTCCAAAACGTGATTATACACTTATTAATTATTTATATGTACATACTCTCACTTCTTCTAATATTTTATAGTACATATCGTTTAATTTTCTAAATTGAGTTAACGTTACAAAGTTGAATTTTGCGAACTATTTTCTTTAGCTGAGTAACTATTCCTTTCTTTTTTTTAACAAACAGCTGAGTAAACTATATATTTACTTTTTTGGGCAAAACTGAGTTACTATTCATTCACCTGAAAAAGGACAACTTTCTAATTTCATTATTCTGTGTCTATACTTTTTTTTTTTTCAACATGTGTATACTTTTTTTTGTTATGTGTAGAAGATGAAAATCTTGGTCACATCACATGTTGACCTCAGATCTGCCACTACCACGAGGCACTACGCTACTATCTAATGACCACAAAACCAAATCTCAACACGAAAAGACAATTTTGACCCTCACCGACTCACATACATACAAAACTACCAACTCTCCTCCCCCAACCCGGCCCAAATCAGTATCACCATGTTATATGCCATTTTCTATGTATAACAAACATTAACTACCATGTTTTTATTGCAAAGACGAAACAATGAAATAATAATCAGCAAACAGTGTTTATATATACCATAACAACTCCATCGTGTAGTGCGTACTCGGTACTTCCTATGTCGTCAGAAAAAAGGTTCCGAAGAGAGGCTACCAACTACTACTACTACTAACCCACAAATTACTTGTTCACCAAAATGTGTGTTTAATGGCTCGTTTGATATAAATTTGGTGATAGCCAATATAAAAAACAAACTTAAATTTAGCGAATAACAACCAAAATATTGTCTACTAAATGATACTTCTTCGCTCTAATCGTTTAACGTTTAAGACTTTTCACACATATTAAGACAGAAAAATCTAATTAATCTATTTATTTATTTTTACTTTAATTTGTTTAAATCTGTACTTTTTCTTCTTTTTCACCTCTGTCCTCTTATTTAAGAAAATAAATCTTCTAGGAACAAAGAAAATCCCCTAAAACATCAAACTATACCGTTATAACAACTTGTACATATTTCATTTGCCACTTATACCGTTAACAAGAATATGCAAGTAAAATTTGCTTATTGACTATTTTGGTTATAAGTAAACAAGAGATTTAAAGGGAATTTAGTTCTTCTTTGTTTATAGGCGAGTCTTTAAATTTTTGAAGCTATTACCGTTTATAGGTGGATATCCACTACGTAGAGAGCAACTGCGAGAAGTTCTTTTTTAAAATTTTAAACCTACATAACAAATATTTCAGAAAATAATAAAAATCATGCTCATGATATTCAGTAAGATATATGACATTATAAGCTAATGAAGCTATATGAATACAAAAATACTTCTTGAGAAGATTACATAGATAAAGTTATTACTAACTGGTTGCGGTTTCTTTGTAAACAGAAGTTCTTCATTGTTTATAGGGACTAATCACATAATACTGCAAAACAGTAACGACCCAAATTGTTGCAATATTCACAACCAGGCGAATAATTTCGTGGTAGACAATGTTGAAACGTTGGTTAAGTGCCTTTGCATCAAAATATTAATTCATAAGATCTAATTTAACACGCCAACCATATTGGGAAAGAGATGTAACGATCATTTGAAACCATAGAGTTTCAGTTTCTTGTCAAAAACGTAATTAAAACACTGGGCTTAATCAATTCCATGGGCCCTCAAAGCCTTTTTCACTATGTTTTATTTCAATTTTAATTTCACTTTTCTGAATTATAAACTTTTTTTTTTCTTTTCTTTTTGTGACTTACAATTTAAATATTTGTAAATGTTTCTACAAACAAATTAAATTCTTATGTCAAAAAGAAGAAAATAATGCAAAAGAGTGAGTTTTACCGAAAACAACCTTAAATGCACTCAGGTATAAAGTATCTATCTAATCATGATTAATTAAGGAAAAGGTACTAGTAAGAGGGTAAAACAGACAAAACCTATCCGCTTGTTTCTCCTACCACACACACACCTAACCAACCAACACCAAAATTAGCAAAAGAAGGTCAAATCCGTAATTTAATCCACTTTCTTCTCCTCTTTTAAACCCAACCGCCTCTCTTCCCACTTCCCTCACTCTCCGATCTCAGATCTCTCTCTCTCTCTCTCTCTCTCTCTCTCTCTCTCTCTCTCTCTCTCTCAGATCCATCGTTCCAACAACACATCCAAAAGATGGAACCAGTCTCTTCATGGGGAAACACCCCTCTCACCACCGTAGATCCAGAGATCCACGACCTGATCGAGAAGGAGAAGCGTCGTCAATGTAGAGGAATCGAACTCATCGCCTCCGAGAATTTCACTTCCTTCGCCGTCATCGAAGCTCTCGGAAGCGCCTTAACCAACAAATACTCCGAAGGTATGCCTGGTAACCGTTACTACGGAGGTAACGAGTTCATCGATCAGATCGAGAACCTTTGCCGTTCGCGAGCTCTCGAAGCTTTCCACTGCGATCCGGAGAAATGGGGCGTTAACGTTCAGCCTTACTCTGGTTCTCCGGCGAATTTCGCCGCGTACACCGCTCTGCTCCAGCCTCACGATCGTATCATGGGGCTTGATCTGCCTTCAGGCGGTCATTTGACTCATGGTTACTATACATCTGGTGGTAAGAAGATCTCTGCGACTTCGATCTACTTTGAGAGTCTTCCCTACAAGGTTAATTTCACCACTGGTTACATTGATTACGATAAGCTTGAAGAGAAGGCGTTGGATTTCAGGCCTAAGTTGCTCATCTGTGGTGGTAGTGCGTATCCCAGGGATTGGGATTACGCTAGATTGAGAGCTATTGCTGATAAGGTTGGAGCTCTTTTGCTCTGTGATATGGCTCACATCAGTGGTCTCGTTGCTGCTCAGGTATATTATAAGCCTCTTTTCTTTTGTATTGATCTAGTGTTTCATATACCTTTTCCTCTTGTTAGATCTGTTTTGTTAAAGCGTTTGTCTAGAACGAAGATCTGGATTTGTGGAACTCTAGTATCAACTTCAGTTACACATGTCTCATATCTGTTTGCATTCAGCGATCTGTCTCGTCTCATATCTGTTTGCATTCATGTATCGAGTCTAGTGTTTTCAGGGTGTATTATCAAATGAGCTTATTCCTAAGAAAGAATTATATCACATTGTTTTAGTCGTTTTATTTTACTTGTGTGTTCCATGTAGTTTCTCGTTGTTTCTTTTTTTCTCAACTCGCATGTGTAAGTGAATATACCAATGGGAAATCTTCAATTCTATTCAGTAACTAAAACCAACCGGATAAAGTGGTGTGAGTACACTAATGTTAGTTGCCAAGATTGATTTTTTTTTTTTTTTTGCATTCACCGACAGAACTGATTGAGTTTTGATCATGTTTACAGGAAGCTGCAAACCCGTTTGAGTACTGTGACGTTGTGACAACCACAACCCACAAGAGTTTGAGGGGACCAAGGGCTGGTATGATCTTCTACAGGAAGGGCCCAAAACCAGCCAAGAAGGGTCAACCCGAGGGTGCAGTCTATGACTTTGAGGACAAAATCAACTTTGCTGTATTCCCTGCGCTTCAAGGTGGTCCCCACAATCACCAGATCGGTGCTCTAGCTGTTGCGTTGAAGCAGGCCAACACTCCTGGTTTCAAGGTGTATGCAAAACAGGTGAAAGCAAATGCTGTTGCCCTTGGAAACTACCTGATGAGCAAGGGATACCAGATTGTGACCAATGGAACTGAGAACCACCTTGTTCTCTGGGATCTTCGCCCTCTTGGATTGACCGGTGAGTGAATAATGTTTTTAAAGAAAAGAAAACCACCTTTGTGACCCTATGTTATGTGGAACTAGTCCTGATGTATGTATGATTCTGCTTTTGCCAGGTAACAAGGTTGAGAAGCTCTGCGATCTGTGCAGTATTACATTGAACAAGAATGCAGTATTTGGAGACAGTAGTGCTCTTGCCCCTGGAGGTGTAAGAATCGGTAAGAGGGAATTCTGAACTGTTCATGACAATAGCCACCCATGGAATCTCATTGTCGGATCTTGCTAATATATGTGTGTGTTTTTGTAGGGACACCCGCTATGACCTCAAGAGGATTGGTGGAGAAGGACTTTGAGCAGATTGGAGAATTCCTGAGCCGTGCGGTTACATTGACATTGGACATCCAGAAGCAGTACGGTAAGTTGTTGAAGGACTTCAACAAGGGTTTGGTGGACAACAAAGATCTCGAGCAGCTCAAAGCTGACGTTGAGAAGTTCTCGGCCTCTTATGAGATGCCTGGATTCCTCATGTCTGAGATGAAGTACCAGGAGTAGAGATCTCTCTCTTTATCTAAGAGTAATCTTCTGTTACCTACCATATATATAAAATGCTTTTGTAGGATCGCCTAATTGAAATTTTAAAGGCGAAGAAATGAAGAAAGAAATAGTAAAAACAACAAAAAAAGGGTTTTCTTGAGTTATTTCTTTAATGTTTTTTTTGTCTTCTTTTCGAAATTGTTGTATTTTGTTGGCTTTCTTAATAATAATATCAGCGAGTTTTCTTTTTTCCCCGGTTCAGCTTTAAAATATGTTTGTATTATGTTTTTGATAGATTGGATTTGGTTTCTCATAGTCAATACTTACTACATCTGCCCTCAGTTCTAATGTAAAGAGAGTGTGGGTGTATGTAGCAAAGATATTTGCTTAAGAATTACTTACTGGTCATACACAATTAGTATAGTTTTTCTTTCAATTAGAAAGTGATGTCTTCCACAAGTTGGGACGACGAGGAAGATTTTAAGAAGGAAGAGCTTCTCGCTATCGACGACATTGAAGCTTCCTGTAGTTTCTCTTTCTCCCACTCTTCTTCTTTTCTTCTCCAACCTTACGGGCTATGCCATGGTCAGGAGGTTCCTATTAGAACTCAGGGAATTTGATGGCAAGACTCCACTGAAGTGATTTTCTGAAACCAAAAAAGTAAGTAATTCTTAAGCAATATCTTTGAGTTTGATGGCAAGACTCCAATACTTACTACATCTTCAGTTCCTATTAGAACTCAGGGAATTTGGTTGTATTCTTCTTTAAAGCTGTTGCTTTGCAGGTCCTTGAGCTGAACAAAATCAGGCTTGGAAACTGGAAGTGCCATCCTCCAAAGGAGCAGTTACAAACTTACGATATGCAGAAACCGATGCTTATGCTTCTTGACATATTTACAAGGTAGCATCAAGGAGAAACCATCTTCTCATAACAACCTCACCTCGCTCTAGTTATAAATTTATAATACCGTTACTTTTGAAAAACTCGGAGCTTGTCTATTGTGAGTTAGAAGCTAATAGAGAGCATTGTTATAACTTTTTAGGTTCTGAAGGACCTTCCTGATGCTGTCAATGGTTCATAATGTGACGGAGGAAGAAGCTTAGAGAGGTTAGCCCAATGGACTTTATGTTTTGTACGCCATGATCATAGGGATCTTGTCTTACATGACTACTGAGTGTAGTATGACTCGCTCTCAGAGTCTCAGTCTCTCACACAAAAAAAAAGCAATCATAAGTTTTAACCATATAGACTAAACAGTTACCATAAATGGAGATGGAGCCTAAGAAGCCTAGAGTACGTACCGAAGTATGTCTCTTCAAAGATGGAAAATGACGTGGTAGCAATAAAAAGCAAAAGTATATATGAAGGGAAACGTAGAAAAGAACTTGAATGATCGATCATATGAATTGTAAAAGGCCATAGAAAGTTTCTCTGTTGAGTGGGGAACCCTTAGCCTATGAAGTGAGAATGTAGGCAATGGTGAGTCCACAGAAAAAACCAGGTGCATAGCCAATTGCAGCTGCAATCCAGCTGAATACTTGATCTTTCTCTTCCTTTTCTTCATCTTCATCTTGTTCTTGCTTTGTTTCTTCTTCTTCTCCACCACATTTTTTTAGGAGAGGAGCACCGCATAGACCGGGATTCTCTGCGAAAGAAGAACTGTTCTGGCTTTGAATCTGAGTGGCTTGTGGTATTGGACCTTCAAGCCTGTTGTAAGAAAAGTTCATCCACCCTAGAAACGTGAGTTTCCCGAGTTCCGGCGGGATTTCGCCGGATAATCTGTTTTGAGACAAATCCAATGATTGGAGATTGGTCAAGTTTGATAGAGATGGTGGAATATGGCCTGTGAAAGCATTGTTTGACATGTTGAGCACAATCAGTTCCTTGAGTAAATCAATGGATTTGGGAATGTTTCCTTCGAATCTGTTTCCAGAGACATCGATGGTTTTGTAGATTGTGAAACCACTCCCAACCAGCTCCATATTGGATCCTTTATTCGCCAGACCAACCGATTTATGATAGTAGCCTGATCCACGTCCTGCAAACCTAATCGGTGTACGATCTTCAATGTCCACCACAGATAACATTGCTGTCCAGCCTGAAAAGTAATCTGATGGCAAGACTCCAGTGAAGCGATTATCTGAAATGTCAAATATTCGCAGCTTGGGAAAACTCAAAGAACCCCCAGGAGAAGATATTGGCCCATAGAAGTCGTTAGAACGAAGGACAAGAATCTGTAGATTAGGTAATAATCTCAACCATAATGGAAACTTGTCCTTGATTATGTTGTCTTCCACGTTCAAAAACTCGAGTTGAGTGCAGTTGATCAAAGACTTGGGAAGTTCTCCTGATAACTGGTTGCTACCAACATCTAGTGATCTCAAGTTATCACTGATAGATTCCTTGGGAAAAATACCAGAGAGACTGTTATTTCCAAGATACAAGACCGAAAGAATAGTGCTGAAACATGGAGGAATAGAACCGTTGAAGTTGTTGTTGGACAAAACAAGTGTATCTAGAGCAACCAATTCGCATATTGCTCTAGGAATCTCTCCTGAAAACTGATTATCAGAGCCTGAAAAGAACTTCATAGAGTTTGGTAACAAAGGAAGATCTTGGAATGTGTTTGAACTTATATCAAGCATGACTAGTCCTCCACGTATTTGAATAACATCCACTGATCCTTCAAAACCACTGAAGAGATTCTGAGAAATGTTGACATACCGCAGCACTGGCAATCCCCATAACCATTCTGGTACTTGGCCTTCAATTTGATTGGCAGAGATGTCTAAATATAACAAACTGGTTGCGTTTTCTAGAAACTTGGGGAACTCAAGAATATTGCAGGACGATAAAATCAAGGTATCCATCGGTGAGGGAAGACTGAGAGTAGAGCTAATCTTCAAATTAATCCCGGAAAGATCCAAGTCACTCAGTGACAAGAGAGGTGAGAATATGCTTACGTCAAGTGTGCTTCTTGTATTAATATAAGAGAGGTCAAGCAACGTAAGAGACTCCAGTTGCAAGAAGATGTTGAAATCGACCATGCCTCTCCTTGTGTTCCAAAAGGACAAGTCAAGAAGCCAAAGCTCGGTTAGTTTCGATATACATTCCGAGATTGGTCCATTGAAATTGTTTTCTCCAAGGGCAAAACTTCCAAGTTTAGACGGTGAAGAGAGATTCCCAATCTCAAGAGGGCCACTGAAGTCGTTCCTTTCCAGGTCAAGGTGGACCAAAGAAGGGAGCATAAAGATAGAGTTTGGAATAGATCCAGAAAATAGATTATCACTAATCTCAAAATCTTCCAGTTTGGAGAGTGTACTCATGTTAGATGGAAGCATACCTTCGAACTGGTTACTACGAAGGTCGAATTTAGTGATCTCGCTCAAGTTAAGCAGCACATGAGGAAAGTTGCCACTGAGTTTGTTCGATACAAGTCCCAAATTTGTTAGCCGGTTTAGGCTGCCCATCGAATTTGGTAGCTCACCGGTGAAACCATTAAAAGAAAGATCAAGCTTAGCGAGAAAAGTAAGATTTCCGAGTGAAGAAGGAATCCTTCCTAAGAGATTGCAATAATTAAGACTTAAAACCCTCAAATATTTGAGCTTGCCGATGGAATCTGGTAGCATACCCGAGAGATTATTGTAACCAAGATTCAGGCTCTGGAGATGTTGTAGTCTAAACAGGCTACTATTTGATCTCAAAGGGCCATTGAGATAACTGTACCCGAGGTTCAAATTAACCACCACTCCCGTCTTAGGATCACAAGAGACACCAACCCAAGAACAGCAATCAGTGTTGTTCCTCCACTTCTCTGTCTTCTTATCACCGTGAATAATGGGATCGAACTAGTGATGTTAAAATGGGCTTAAGGCCCGCGGGTCTTATGGGGCTCTGTATAGTTTTTTTAGACCCGAACCCGTTTAGAAAACCAATAATTTTAATTGGGTACACCCGTTTAAGCCCGTTTATTAACGGGTCTTATTTAAAATTAAATGGGTAGCCCGATAACTTTTTTTTTTTGAATTCTCGATGTAAACGACAACGTTTAGTGTTAGACGGTCTAACTTAGACCTAATGTCAAAACTCACAACCGCGAAGCATAATCGCCACCTCCGTCATCTTTTGCTCTCTGATCCCGGCGAATCTTTTCGCCACCGTCACGCCACATCCGACTCGGAGGCTCCGAGCATACACAACTCTTTTTCTCCACTGTCACGCCATCGTCACGCCACCATTAGAGGGTTCACGAGGTCTCTCTCTACTCCTTCAGTTCTGTGTTGTATACTTGTATGATTCATATTTGCTTTGTGAGTTTTACAATTTACTATCGTAACTTCGTGGGTCTTGTGTTCATTGTTGGACCCTTCAAGCAGAAACCCTTTTTCTCTCGCGACGGCGACTTGCGATTCGCGAAGCAGAAACCCTTTTTCTCCACCCACCGTCACGCCACCATAACAACAGATTCAGAGGTCTCTAATCTCTAATCCCTCAATTCGAAATTGTATGCTTCAGGTTTGATTGAGTTTATGGAGATTTGTGAGTTTATGGGTTCCCTTGGTTTCTCTTAGCTCTTTGTCATTTCTTTCACCTCATTGATGCTTTCGGTTTTATTATAGGTAGAGGAAGATGGTAACAAAGATGGTTCATAGAGAATAGAGAGTGGAGTTTTCAGCAGTGTTCCTCATTGATGCTTTGGTATGTTATTCTAGTCTTTGCTTATTATGATTTCTTATTGTTCTGTGATCTCAGGTTTTTAACGGTTGATTCAATGAGTTACTTGTTTCAGGTAGGAAAGTCTCTTGATTTTAACGGATCAAAGTACTGGAAAGCAAAGTATTGGCGAGGTAAACGGACTTTAACTTGTTTGCGTATTTGTTATAATCTTGTTTGATGCTTTTTAATTTGATGCGTGTAATTGTACCTTTTATCCAAACAACAACACACACACACGTTTTGATATTTCAAAGACTAAAAAAAAACTAATATATGCAGTTTTGATATTTCAAAGAAGTATTGAGTTTTCAAAGAAGTATTGAGTTTTCAAAGAAGTATTGAGTTTTCAAAGAACTTGTTGAGTTTATATAGTCTATATAATACTGTTTACAAGTCTATATAATACTGTTTGCGATGGAGGTGTATATAATACTGATTATTGTTGTGTATATAGTCTATATAATACTGTTTATTGTTGTGTTTACTCAACAACTTGTTGAGTTTATATAGTCTATATAATACTGTTTACAAGTCTATATAATACTGTTTGCGATAGAGGTGTATATAAGTCCATTCTGTTTTTACAGAATGGACTTAGAGTCTCAATACACAATAGCATTGCTCAATGCTCAGAATGACTATATTGCTATGAATGAGGAAGATGCTCAAGATGAAGACATTGAGATGGATGAGGGGGAAACAGAAATTGAAGAACCAGTGCAAAGTGACACAGTGTCTCAAGCATCAACTCAAGCTACACGAAAGAGACGGTTAACTTCAGTGTCTCAAGCATCAACTCAAGCTACACGAAAGAGACGGTTAACTTCAGAAGTTTGGAAGGAATTTGTATCAGTCGGGATAGAAGAAGATAAAAAGGAGAGAGGCAGATGCATCCATTGTGGTGTTGTGAGATGTTGTGAGATGTTGTGCTCATGTGTTGAACCTCATAGTGAAAGCTGGTTTAGATTTAGCAAAAGACATCTTGCACAATGTTAGAGAGAGTGTTAGATATGTTAAAGCATCTCCTTCAAGGAAAGAAGCTTTTGCAGCTTGCGTACAGAGAGTTGGAATTAAAAGTGGAGCTGGTCTGTCAAATGATGTTGAGCATCGTTGGAACTCTACATATGAGATGCTTGCAAGGGCTTTAAAGTTTAGGAAAGCATTTGTTAGCTTGCAATGGTATGATACAAATTACAAGACATTGCCGTCAGAAAATGAATGGAACCGTGGAGAAAAGATTTGTGAGTTGTTGAAACCGTTCAGTGTCATCACTACACATTTTTCAGGATCGAAGTATCCCACTGCCAATGTGTATTTCACACAAGTATGGAGAATTGAGCTATTGTTGAGGAAATTTGCATCTTGTGATGATGAAGGTGTTGAAAACATGGCTAAGAAAATGCAGAAAAAGTTCTCTAAGTACTGGAAAGCTTATAGCGTAATTTTGGCCATGGTATCTGTTTTAGATCCAAGAATGAAACTGCAGATGATTGAAATGGCTTATGAGAAAGTGGATCCAACAACTTCTAAGTTGAAAAAAGATGAGCTTAGAGCAAATTTGGTTAGGCTCTACAAAGATTATCAAGCTAAGTCTACCGGAAATGCTTCAGGTGTTTCAACAGCTCCAACTCCACATGAGTTAGTTTCTGAATCTCCACTTGATGATGATTATGATTATGTAAGTGTACTTTCTTTACAATACTAATTTTGCAATAATTTTGTATCATAATTTTACAGTTTGACTAATGATAATGATGATGTGAATCTTTATGCAGGATCTTTTTGAGCTTGAAAGAAACATTGGAGTTGGGGTG
>NC_025696.1:20118499-20118574 GCF_000633955.1 Camelina sativa
GCGGTGAATCAAAATATGCGAACGTATAGTACTTGTTTGTTTTATTACGCTCGTATTGATGATTTACTGTGGAGA
>NC_025696.1:20118674-20127276 GCF_000633955.1 Camelina sativa
AAAAAAAAAAAAAAAAAAAAAAAAAAAAAAAAAAAAAGATTACAGGAAGAAAGATGGGAACAAACCTGAAGAGTGTTGGGAGATAGATGAAGAGTCTTGACATTGCATAATCGCATTATAAAATCTGTAGCATTGCCAACCATATCGTTTTCCCCATAACCTTCATGGTAATCTATCAATAAGGGCTTCAACAAGCAAAGATCGATATGGGCTTCAACAAGCGAATCAAAATTCACTTTTGGATAATTGCCTGCAACAGTGTCAGTAAACTTCAAGTATACAAGATTAGGAGTATCAAAAGACACACTCTTTGGAAACTCATCCCGCTCTTCCCAGCAAAACGTTACTCTCTTGAGAGTTGGGGAAGACACCGAGGCAAAGTCCCATATGAACCAAGATATATCATTCAGAACTAAGTCCTCAAGTATGTGACAACCAGAGAGAAGCTTGGTAAGCCGCATACCATGCTTTTCAAAATGGACTGACTCAATATGAAGTGTCTTAAGCTTTGGGAGATGAACATCTTCAGCATCAAAGGTGGGATATAGCCCAGAATATAGCTTCAGCCTAACCAGTGTCTTGCTCAGGTAGACCTCTGAAGGAAGCAGATACTCCGATTCAAAATCCAGGTGTAGATCGAGATCGGATACACCGCGTTCCAGCACGTTGTGTATCCAAGAAGTGACGCGGACTGGATCAACGCCGTCTCTGACCTTTAGAGAGAAACTTGTGTAGAGGAGAGTTGCCTTGCAATGCCAACACTCTATCCACAAAATCCATAAAACTTGTGGAATTGTCTAACTTATTCCTAGGATTCAGATAAACAGAGTCATCCAAATCAAGATTAGGGACAAAAGCAAAGAGATGCCGCCATTTTTTCGAAAGAACCGATGTGGAAGCAGCTTCTTTAGTGGGAAGAAAGGACAGAATATGGCAGTTAATCGCTTCCGGTAAACTACTGAATAAATCTCTAGGATCCATCTTTTTCAAGAACCTAAAGACAACAAATAAAAGAGAGAAGCTAAGAATCAAAGAAACATACTTTGGAGATAAAAGAAGAGCAGAAGATGGATAATGAAACTTACTTGGAGATAAAAGCATAGCCCACCGTCAAAATCACTCAACTATTGTAGATGTTTTAGGGTTTTTGGCGATCGTATTTGTAGGCAAGAAGAATGAAGAAGAAAGAGTGAGTTTCTTTAGCTAGGCTAGCCCTTTCTTTTTTTAATAGTGTCATGTCAAGTGTAAACATGATCTTTTGTAAGATATTTTGAACCTTATCAGATAAATATATCTAATCAGAAACATTACTTGAAATCTAACCGATTCAACCAGAGATCATCAAACTCATCGTTACACCAATGGTGGTAACTGAATGTTCCCGAGCTCTTTTGTTTTCAAGTTTCAACTTTTCATCGATATAATATTAGTCAAACTAACTGAATGTTCCGGTTTGTCTCGCTTAGTTAGTTTTTTATTTTATATATATTTTGTTGTCAACTCAACTTTATATTAAAGCCCACAATGGGCGAATTTGAAGTATGTCCAATATGCGATAAGGATTGAAAATTGAACAACACGTGTAAGCAACGTGTCGCCTCTTCCTAATAACCACCGAAAATAGTTGACTGATCTTTGTTTTGTTCACCGGATGTGTAAAACAAGATTGAGCCTGCGAGCTGAAACACTTCTTATCCACGCTCATCTTTTCCTAAGAACAGAGCCAACAAGCTCTAGCAAACTCCAAATGATTGATCACCCTGGATAAATGATATGCTACTGAGCTACTCTATCTCTGTTTATACTCAGTCAATAACACCAGCTGCAAAGCCTCCGAATGGACTAGTCTTCACTTAACTCCACCAGCTTCCATTATCATATCAACAAATTATACGTAGCTTGAAGTGCATACCTTAATAGAAGCATAGGATGTGGCTCTAGCCTTAACCCTTAAACCGGAGATGACTGTCATAAGCTGGTCCTAATGCATGGTATAGTGACAATTTCTATCGATTTTTGACAAAAAAACACACACAAGATAAATCATATCGTTGGTTCCATGTTATCATTCGATCTCCAGTAGTAGCCTATTAAGTACAGCCAAAACCATGTTATAAAAGCAAATTTTGGTGTGGCTTGGGAAAACCACACCCCTTTTGCCCATTTATTGATTTCAAAATTAACAATGGGCTGCTAACATTCTCTAAGCCATTCAAATGATGTGCTTAGTTGTTTACTCTATTTATTTTTTTTATTCAATTATATCTGTTTAAGTGCTTACAGTTTGTAAAATATCAAAATCTTAATTTGTCTCTACGTTTAATTATCAACATACACAAAAATGTATTTTTAAAGTAACAAACATTTCAAGATAATTGAATTATAATAAGGGATAACAAACATACAAAAATCCAATCAATGATATGATCTAATCAGATATGTGTGTCAGTGTGTGGAGGGTGAGAAGTGATAAACAGAGTCACAGACTGAGCCAAATTTTTCTACTTGCCGCCATTACTCATCGGTCGTCACAATACTTCTCTCATCCACCAATCTTGCAAGACACAGACAAACAGTGTACTGTTATTCAGACAAGACAGTAGTGTATTGTTATTGTTTTGATGCTTTAGTCATACGATAAGGGGCCGTGTAAGGCAAAGGAAGCAAGATCTTTAGGCCATATTATTTTTAGTAATTTAATGAGACCACATGTATTGCTTTTTTGGTGAAATGATGACTATACTAGTAAATTGTTTAGTTGAGTTTAAGGTTCCAATCCGAACCTTGTTATTATTTACCTTACCTTGTTCTTACTCAGGGTCGGCTTAAACATTGGCTACACCCCGTGGGATAGTCACAAAATATTCAAATTTTTTAGGAGAAAATAAAAGTTTGACCCACTAAATATTTGAATTACTTATCAAATTTTGAGGAAAACTAGAAAAGTAAAGATGGGTTGCCAAAAAAAAAGAAGAAAGACAACAATATCTTTAAATTGTAGGGTAAAGTGTAAATAATTTTATTAGTTCAGTTCAAGTTTTATAATAATTAGGGTAAAAATAAACGAAAAAAAATTGAAATTGGGTTGGACATGGTGCAAATGCACTTCCTACGCCGGGGCTGTTCTTACTCCAATATGTCTTACTCCAATATGTCTGTTTACAGTCCAACATGTCTCTTAAAAAACCTCCATTCAATAACTGTTTGGGTATCTTTACATTTTTAGAAGAACTAAAAAACAAAAACAAAAAACAAAAACAAAAAACAAAAAGCAAAGAGTCTTAAAATGTCTACCTAGAGATTATCTTTTTTAGTCCAATATTAAGTATTAACTACTATTATGTCAATATTTTTTTTGCCCTCATTATTATTTTATTACTAGGAGTCAATCTTACAATGTCGCGGAAGAAGTATTTCAAAAAAAATTAAATCAAATTTCAAATTTAGAACGATATATGATAAAATCATTTGAAAAAAAATAATAAAATTGTTTAAAAATATATGCTAAGTATAAAATTAAAAATTATCTCAAAATAAGAAAAATAATCAGTAGAGCTAAAACTACATAAATATTAAACATATATAACTCTGAGATAAAAAACACACAACAATCAAAATGAAAACTTATAATAAAAAATATAATGACAAAAAGTCTCAACTCTAAGTTAAAAATTATTAAATAAAAAGTCATAATGAATCGAGGCAACCTTGTAAATTTTTTTGTATGTATTATAATTATAAGATATTTTATAAAAAATTATAGTAAAGAGTAACAAGCACCATAACATTTATTTATATTTATATTACTAATAAAAAAATATTATAAAAAGTCATCTTAAGTAAGAATATCAAACGAAAGATTGTAATAAGTAAATGCAAATTTCATATAAAATAATTTAAAAATAATAGAAATTTCATCTTGAGTAAAACTTTATCAACCAATAATTACATAAAAAATACAAACTTTTAAAAATAAAAGGTTATATAGTGAAATCTTAAAAAGCACATATTTTTACGAAGAATTATGATAAATAAATGTAACGGTAAGTTACATAAGTAAACTTGATTAAATTTTGATATTAATATAATCATTTCTACAATTTTTAGTTATACAATAGAATAATGTTGGATATTAGATATTTAAGTTTATATTATTTTGATTCAACATGAAACAAAAAATTTGTGTAAGTGAATAATGATTGAAGTCTTGTTGTTGTTGTTGTTAGACCTCGGTTGCAATTTCCTTTGTTTTGAGGTTTATAATTTCTGTTTTGTATTGTTTTGTTAATGTTTCTTGCTTCAGTTTAGTCTCTGAGGACTTTACTTCCGTCCGTCAGCTTAGCCTCCCTCTTTTGGGCTCTAGACTCTGGGGATATTACTGTTTCCGCCAGCTTAAGTTGTATTTCATGTATCTTTCAAGTTTATTATCAATAATATCAGATGAAAAAAAAAAGAATAATGATTTGTTAGTTATCTAAAAAGAGATAAATATATATATATATATATAGTTCAAAAGAAATAAACATTTGATAAACATAACTATTAGACCAAAAAGTTGTGAATAATATATGGTAAAAAACACAACTCCATAATAAATAGAAGTAACCGTTTGACTTTTTAAGAAAAAAACACAATTGTACAATGAATAGACGCAACTGTATGATTTTTTTCAAAATAAATATTTAACGACGAGCCATCAAGGACATCATATACTGAATTAACCGCCAATACTGCTCGGCCAACATTGCGTCATTAAATTGCTCCAGAGCCCGAAAACCCAAGCCCCCTTCACATTTATCCTTACACATTTTATCCCAAGCTACCCAATGCATACCAGTGTCTTATCATTAGATTTCCACCAAAATTTGGATATAGCACCCGTTAGCTTAGACGTTAGTTCTTGCGGCAATTTAAAACATGACATGACATGAGTCGGGAGAGCTAACGCGACCGATTTAATCATAACTTCCTTTCCTCCTTTCGATAAATATTTTGAAGACCACCCATTTACACGATCGTCCAGACGATCATTAACATAGCTAAAAACCTGAGTTTTCGAACCCTGAAGGTTTTCAGGAATACCCAAATAAGAGCTCATACCTCCCTCTTTAGAGATACTAATTACAGATTTTAACTGAGTTTTTATGTCAGCCGGAATTTTCTTGCCAAACATGATAGAAGACTTCTCAAGATTAACCTCTTGCCCCAAAGCTTTCCCATAATTACCAATAATCTCTATAACCGTTCTACATTCATTCTCCTCTGCTTTACAAAAAAATAGGCTATCATCATCAAACCGCAAATGCGAAATAGTAGGACAGTCTCGAGCTATCTTAATGCCCGTGAGTTTCTGCTCCCGTTCAGCCTTTTTAATGTTTGCTATCAGAACCTCCATAAATAGAATAAATAAATAAGGTAAGAGAGGGTCCCCTTGACGTAACCCCCTTTGCGGTATAATAGAGCCCAAAGGCTGGCCATTAAGAAGAATTTGATACGACAAAGAAGAGACACACAACATAATCCATGAAATCTATTTCCGATCAAATCATAACTTAACCATAACGGCATCCAAAAAATCTCATTCAACACAAGCATGACACGTTTTTTTACCTAGTTCAAATTATATTTTTGGGTGTAAACTTTTTGGCTATTTATTAAAGCTCGACTGCTCGAGTGTGTTCCATATTTAATTCAAACTTGAACATGCTCAAAACACTAAAATGGCAACTTCCGGTAATGGTTGTCCTCGTTATCCTCACTATTTGCTTGTAACTTTCCCGGCGCAAGGTCACATAAACCCGGCGCTCCAACTAGCCAACCGTCTCATCCACCACGGCGCAACCGTCACATACTCCACCGCCATCTCAGCTCACCGTCGTATGCGCGAGCCACCTTCCACAAAAGGCTTGTCCTTCGCTTGGTTCACTGATGGATTCGACGACGGTGTTAAGTCCTCCAAAGACCAGAAGATCTACATGTCCGAACTCAAACGCTGCGGTTCGAACGGCCTCAGCGACATTATCAGAGCCAATCTTGACGCCAATTTAGAGCCTATCACCGGCGTAATCTACTCTGTTTTCGTCCCCTGGGCTGCTACGGTAGCGCGTGAGTTTCACCTCCCGACGACACTTCTCTGGATCGAACCAGCCACTGTACTAGACATATACTACTACTACTTCAACACATCTTACAAACACCTCTTCGACACTGATCCGATCAAACTACCGAAACTGCCACTGATCACCACTGGAGACCTCCCGTCGTTTCTTCAACCGTCGAAGGCATTACCATCCGCTCTGGTGACACTAAAAGAACACATCGAAGCTCTCGAGTCGGAACCAAACCCTAAGATTCTTGTTAACACTTTCTCTGCTTTAGAACACGATGCTTTAACCTCCGTTGAGAAACTCAGAATGATTCCAATCGGACCTTTAGTTTCCTCCTCCTCCGACGGTAAAGCCGATCTTTTCAAATCTTCCGACGATGATTACACGAAATGGTTAGACTCAAAGCTCGATAAGTCCGTGGTTTACGTATCATTGGGAACTCATGCGGAAGATTTGCCGGAGAAACACATGGAGGCGCTTACTCACGGCGTGTTAGCCACAAACCGACCGTTTCTGTGGATCGTGAGGGAGAAAAATCAAGAAAACAAGAATCGGTTTCTTGAAATGATCAGAGGAGTTGAGCGAGGCTTGGTGGGGGATTGGTGTTCTCAGACGGCGGTTTTAGCACATCGTTCGGTGGGGTGTTTTGTGACTCATTGCGGTTGGAACTCGACGTTGGAGAGTTTAGAGAGTGGTGTTCCGGTGGTTGCGTTTCCGCAGTTTGCTGATCAGTGTACGGCGTCGAAGCTTGTGGAGGATGCCTGGAGGATCGGAGTGAAGGTGAAGGTAGATGAGGATGGACACGTGGCTGGGGAGGAGGTAAGACGGTGTTTGGAGAGGGTGATGAGTGAGGGCGAAGAGGCGGAGGAGATGAGAGAGTGTGCGGCGAAGTGGATGAAGCTGGCTGTTGATGCGGCCGTTGAAGGTGGACCGTCGGATTTGAATCTTAAGGGTTTTGTGGAAGAGTATGGGTTTTAAGTTGTTTTTGCTTTAAAAGGTTCGTGAATCGTGGTAATAATTTGTTAAGTTTGCTTTAAAAGACATCAACAAAGTTGTATGAATTCGACCCAACTCACTCGTATCATAGACAAAACAATGCGGACCATGATAATCTTTTTGAATTATTAGGTTTTTTACACAAACTCTAAGGTCTCCTCCCTAGATGATTTATTCACTCTTGTGCTCTTCCTGAATTGATCCTCTAGAAAGAAAAAAAAGGTCTCGTTTATTAACATTACATCGCAGCCATTTCTTTGTATCCTCTAAATTCTCTCAAAGCTCCCTTTGTTGATAAACCCTTCTTCTCTTTGTTGAAACAGTAAACCGGTGCTTGCCATTTCTCATCCTCTAAGACCGCACCAACCTCAAATGTCATTATATGAGCCTCCCTCCCTGCAACAAATTTTCCCCTCATTTCAGATGAATTTTTCCGTAGAAAATAGAACCGAGGTTTCATGCTAAGTAGAGAATGGGCATGGAGATATCACCTGTATAGAAGATCCATTGCACGGGTCTCTTGGTTGCAACATCCTCATAGTACCATATAAAGTCTACTTTCTCCCATTCATTGCAGAGAAACCCACTCACATTTTTTTGACCTAGATACTTGGCTCCATCTAGCCAGTTTGGACGCAGGATTCCAACCTTATGACATCATAAAATTCCAAGCCTATTTAGCAAGTTACTATTTACAAAACCGTTACAGGTTCATACAAGACCATTTCTAGGTGAAACTTGACTATTATCAAAACCAAACAATAAAAAGTCTTAGCAAAGATGTAAAGTCACGCAGCACCCTCATCTCCTACTCCTACAGGTTTCTACACTACCAAAGTCCTCTTGCCAATCAAGAGAGTTTCTCCTGCACACTACTGCTACCGAATCCTAATCTCTATATCCTGGTTAAGGATTTTGCAGAAGCATTATTACAGTCACCATAGTGATTAGCTAACTTCAGATGAGATGAGAGTTATTGATACAAAGCACAAAGAGTATTGTTACCAATCATAATTACACACTGCCTCCTAGTAAAGTTAACAAGGAAATGCCACAAATACTGATATTTTGTAAAAAGAATGACCAAGTTAGAGTGAAGTAGTAAGAAACAAGAGAGAACTTGGAACTAAATCTGCAGAGAGCTCCATTTTGATCAACTGATGATTTGTAAAATCACCTCACTTAAGCCAAAACCTAGAATTCTCTCCTTAAGGTATTTCAACTTACTACTCAAAACCAAAAAAACTCAAATTTCTCAAAGCGTATCCTAACCAGAAACTATAGTAACTTCACAATCTTCCTCCATTGTTGCTTAAAATTGGAGCAATCTCTGGTTTTCTAACTCTCATTTTCCCAGTAAAATCACACAAATCAAGAACAAAATTGACCTCAAAATCCGTTGCCCAAATTCGACTTTGTTCCTATTCTACAGCCAACAGGTATTCTGAGATCTGCGACCGAGTCGTAAACAGAAAAAAAAAAAAAAAAAAAAAAAAAAA